>NW_024885066.1:445782-473502 GCF_019232065.1 Centrocercus urophasianus
CTTTGCTCATGAAGCCAACGTGTTGTGTTTGGAGAAGAAACCAGGTGATGGAGCACCTGGGTCCACTGCTGCTTGCTGGGAGGCACTCACTGTCATAAAGATATTGATGCAATCAGTCTCATTATGAGACATTCATCCATTAATGGGCTGTGAACCACCTCGTTGTTTGATCTGCAGGGTGACCTCATGCTGTAAGTGGTCTCCAGTGGGCCCCCAGCAGGCTGAGGTACATTTTGGAGGCGAAATTGGAGCACTGCCCACACCATGCCTTACACTGCTTGTGGAACTTCTTTTCCCAGCAGCTGCAGGACGTCCACAGCATTGGGCAGAACATGGCAAGTGCCATTCACACAGTGGAGACAGGGGAGCCTGTTTTTTGTGTATCACAGTCCCAAGGATGTTGGGTGGAGATGAGGACATCTCAGCATCAAAACTTGTGTCCAGCTGCTTGTGTCTTTTTATGCAAGCAATGCAGAGGAGTTTGGGAGGCTACTCCAGTTATTCTCCCTATAATTAAAATGCAGAATTTACTTCTTCTTCCACTGGCCTCTTGAAGGGAATTAAACTCAAGATTAATGAGGTGTCTAATAGTTTGTGTGGCCCCGCTCAGAAATAAAGCAACTGTTTGCTCCTTGTGTGATTGGACATGTGAAAACAGCCAGTTTCTCTCCAGATGATGTGCACTGCTACCAGTGACAAGTGCAGATGGATGTTTATGCTGCTTGCCAAGCTGTTGAGAAAAGCACTGACGCAGATCTGAAAGAAATGCACTCAAGCTTGCTGCTTTGCATCAGGGCTTTGAGAATAACAGCACAGGGAAGGAGCAGCACCAGGGGTTCAGCTGTGGTCAGGGCTACTGGAGGTTGCTCTCATGGCGAGGCCGCTTGCATCCAGCTGGAGTGACGGCTCCTGGATGGAGGTGGCCCAAAGCTGCTGGTGGCCAGCACAGCTTGTCATCCAGAACCACAGGTCCATGGGTGGCCATGACAAGCACAATAACACCATGCGGATCTGTCTGCAGTGCAGACAAGCAATAAAAGTGTCCTTTCTATAACCACAGCGTGTGCTAGAAATGGAGGTGTTATCTCTTATTCACTCTCCTTTCTCTTTTTTTTTTCTTTTTCTCTAGGATCACCCAGTTGATGCATTAGCTTCCAAAACACTTGGTGTCTGCATTAGAACCACACAGGCTTTGCTCTCCTGCTGCAGACACCCAGGCTGCTCTCCACTGTGACCAAGACTGGGAGAAGCAAGGCAATGCCCATTGCAGCCAGCGTTCTCATTGGGCACATTCTGCTTCTCCCATTTCCACAGTTTTTTCCAACACTGTTCTGGCCAGTACACAGCAGCCTGCACTTCTTTTTTCCTATACAACCACCCTAAGTAGGAATTCAGGGATCTTGGCATCACCACTGGGTTCATCACCCAACCTCACAGGTAGGAACCACAGGCTGCAAGGTTTCCCTTCTAGAGCACGGGAGGAAACTCCAGGAGTTTGAATAAGCCATGCTCTGGATGCACACCAGCCTGTCTGGATCCTCCAAACGGCTGATGAGATCCCAAATCTCCTCCATAGCCATACCTGTGTCTTCCTTACCCTCCCATCAGGATAATATTTCCAAATCACCCTTCCCCAGCACCAAGCAGCCCCAGGCTTCTTGCCTTGCTCCCAGCATCACACATCATCCCAGAATTCCAGCATCATTCCCTTCTTTTTCCAGCAATCTCTTGCATAGCTGAGGGCCATTATTGTGTCTTCCCTCCTTTCAGACTAAACAAGTGCAGTTGTCTGTAGGACGTTTTTCCAGGACTGCAGATTGTGATCTGGATGCTCTTTGGGTGTCGCTCTTTTAAAGGTTCTGCCCAAGCTGGATAAGTTTCTCCAACTCCGACCTTCCCAGCTGCTGGCAGAGCACAAGAACTATTTTCACATTTCTTATGGACAGCATTCAGATTTATACATCCCAGGGGATGAGAGAGAGGAGAAAGCAAACCTCTGCTTAATATCTCCACTGATCACACACTTATAATTTTGCCTCCCACTCAGGCTTCCACTGTCATAGAATCATAGAATCACAGAATGGCCTGGGTTGAAAAGGACCACAATTCTCATACAGTTCCAACCCCTGCTGTGTGCAGGTCGCCAACCAGCAGCCCAGGCTGCCCAGAGCCACATCCAGCCTGGCCTTGAATGCCTGCAGGGATGGGGCATCCACAGCCTCCTTGGGCAACCTGTGCCAGTGCCTCACCGCCCTCTGCGTGAAAAACTTCCTCCTAATATCCAACCTAAACCCCCCTGTCTCAGTTTAAAACCATTCCCCTATGTAAGAATCACGAATCGTGGTGCTTCAGGAATCCCTGGGTTGACCCATTCTGACACTTCCCCCACCTGGGATTGCCAAAAGCCCCATGAGCTACCCCAACACACAGTGCTGAGAGGTTACAAATGGTCAGAAAATAGTTCGAGTCAGAAAAAAATCCATCTCTCATCCCCAGGGGAAGGGTCAGGAGAAACTTAATGCTTTTCTCATAGAAAACCAGAATTCTGAGAATTTCAGGCTGAAAACCAATAGCTTTTTGTTTTTGTTTTTATTCCAGAAATGCTCTGCAGTGTCTCGTGCATCTTTCTGGACTTCAGTCTTGGTTCTCTGGCCAAATCCCATCCCTCAGGACACTCCATTGCCTGACCTCCCTGTTTCCACCATGCAGGAGTCTCCATCTACACTGAGCCATCAGAGATGTCATTCTTTGGCAAAAAGCTCAATTTTTAGACAGACAAATTTAGACTTGTGCAATCCAAAGAAAACCCCGCCGCGTCCCAAAGGTGCCAATAAACCCAACACAGGAGACAATGTCTCAGCAACAAATCATCGAGGACTTTTTGGAGTAGGTCTCATCACTTCTGGCAGAGGGAGGGATGTGGAGATTCTGACTTTCAGCATCCCCACCCCGACCCATGCCCAAGGCAAAGCAACGTGGGCAGAAGAAGCTGCTGTTTGGTCCCGGGATTGGGAGCTTCAAAGGGCGCAAGAAGTGAGGGGCTCAAATCTGCCCCTTGTCCAAAGAGCTTTGGGGAAATTGAGCAGGGCAGGACTGGGCACAGCTGAGCTGGAAGCACTCCCTGACACTAACCAGCATCCTGTCCTGTCCCACCTCCCAAAATGCAACCAAATGGGACACAGCTCCATCCAAGTGCTCATGCTGCAAATCCACCAGACGCTGTATTTCCTAACCGAGGGGCTTTTACAGCCCTTACAGTAAGTCATAAAACTTCAGGAGGATTTTCTTGTGGTTAAACACTGAGGCCTGTTTTGGCCAAGCAAAGTAGGCTCTGCTCTGTCCTCCGGATGGAGTGGAGCTGGATTTATTGTTATTTATGTTTCAGTATAAGCATTACTCAGAAGGTAGCATTAGTCATAAAGCTGGCTCCCTGCACGGCTACCCTTGTTTTCCTTGTGTTTCTCTTCCTGCCTTTAGCTGAATTCCCTTTGACATCAGCCATCAAACATTAAACTGCACATAGATCACATATTGTCAGGGGCTGGCAGGGTTTTGGATTTGGCCTCTCTCCTCTCTACAGCTGTTTGGAGAGCTCGCTCTGCAGGAAGGAGGGTGGTCTGCCTCTCTGTCCTTTGAAGTGCAAGGAGCCCCCAGACAGATGCTCAGGCTCTGATGTGCTCTCAGCTCTTCCACATTCAAATGTCAGCTGGGCTGAGGCTGGAGAACTGCCTCAGACCTCTTCTGGCCCTGCCACCATAGCTTGGCACTGCTAGGTTAATGGTTGGACTCGATGAGCTTAGAAGTCTTTTCCAGCCGAAATGATTCCATGATTCTGTCAACCAAGGGTCTACTCCTCTGTGCAGGACATGGCAGTTAATGGTTGGACTAAATGATCTAAGAAATCTTTTTCAATTGAACTGGTTTTATGATTCTACTACGTTACGGTTATGGCGGTGGAGATATCTATGGAGGTGAACAATACGCCCACTTCAGCTTTTCTCTGAGGACTGAAAATACCCCAGCAGCTCTGCTCATCACTGCTCCCATCAGACAAAGCCCCTGGGCAGTTCTCTGAGTGCTGCAAGTACAGCCAGCAGCTCCCACAGTCACCCCAGCTCTCCATCCCATCACCTCCCAGAGCCTTGGACTTCAGTGTCCGTGTGCCTGACCACGGTCCTCAGCTTTCCTCCTGCAGCCTCCACGCTAGGCAGTGTCTCCCAGAACATTTTCCAAAACAGATTATTATTTACTCACCCAAGGCAAAGGAAAACATTCAAACAACAGGCGGCCTCCTGCACTGCACTTACCCAACGCCTGCTGTATTCCTCCCTGGGTGCTGTAATTTGGGATGGGGAAGGCAGACAGCCTTCTGATGTGGTTTTTTCCTTCTTCCAGAGCTCCTCCAGCACAGTCATTCACCCTCCCCATGCCAAGTAGCTGCTCGCATTCCTTTCCCAGACAGAGTTTAATCATCCTCCAATATTGGGAAGTTAATGAAGAAACTGTTCAGTTACTTTCAGGTTGGATATAAGGAAAAATTCCTTCTCTGAAAGAGTGGTGATGCATTGGCACAAACTGCCTAGAGAGTGCTGGGGTCACCAACCCTGGAGGTGTTCCAGAACCGTGGGGATGTGGCACTGAGAGATGTGGTCAGTGGGCATGGTGAGGTGGGCTGGGGTTGGACTGAGGTCTGAGAAGTCCTTTCCAACCATAATGGTGCTGTGATTCTGTGATTCTATGACATTGCTTTGGACACGTGCTTGCAAGGTCCGTTATGTGTTATGTGGTTGTCCATAACTGTCGATGCTGAACTATGTATACACACCCCAAAGTAAGAGTGCACTCCTCCAGCTTTAGATTATTTTCAAGGATTCTCCACCTTGAATGGCAGCAGTTCAAGGATTTGTGGAAAATAAATCATGCAGGGGAGATGGGACAGGCTGATATCTATGCTCCTGAGTGTGGATCCACGAACTCAGCAATGGCTCTGGGCTTTTGGTGCATTTAGGAATGAGCCTAATCCCAGTTCTGGAGCGGGGTCACATGTAGGTAACCAGAGCATTACGAGCTGCTCTGAGATCAGGGCAGCAGGAGAATCCTCCTCCTGCTAGAGGAGGATTAGGATTAGGGTTAGAGTTGGAGTTAGAGTTGAGGTTAGGGTTAGGGTTGGGGTTAGAGATAGGGTTATGGTTAGGGATAGGGATATGGTTAGGGTTGGGGTTAGGAATAGGGTAAGGGATAGGTTAGAGTTAGGGTTGGGATTAGAGTTGGGATTTGTGCTAGGGTTAGGGTTAATCTTAGGTTTGGGGTTAGAGTTAGGGTTAGGGTTAGGATTAGAGTTAGGATTAGGTGTATGGAAAGGGTTACAGTTAGAGCTGGGGATAGGGTTAGGTTTAGAATTATTATAGCATTAGGGTTATGGTTAGGGTTGGGGGTTCAGTTTATTCTTTTGGGTTAGGTTTAGTGTTAGGGATAGGACAAGGGTAATTTCCCCACAGTGTCTTGTGGAAATCTGCTATCCTGAGGTAGGGCTATGCCCTCCTGGTTATTTGTCCCCAAGTTGGGAACTGCCTGGAAGATAGAGGGAAGGCTGGACCTAGTGCTGCTCACAGTGATCCTCCCCTGACCCTCAGACCGTGTGTTCTGGCACATCTGGCTGTGATTCACAAGGCAGAGCCTACATAAGGCAAAAAGAAGAGCTTGAGGTTTATTGCCCTTTTTGAATTCCACATTCTTAAAATGATAAAAATGTTGGCTTGCTATTTACTGGTGTGGCTACAGAGTTCTGCTGGATACATCTTGTTCTGAGGCTGCACTGACTGCCTTGGCAAAGAGCAACTTCCATTCAAGGCTTCATTCCATATGTCACCCCTGGGCAGAGAAGCCATCGTGGCAAACATAGCTGTGCCATTGCAGCGTCAGGACAGCTACAGAGCAGATGTGACTCAGTGTCACCCAGGGAGGACGAGGGAGGCCTGCACCCACACCCTGGGTTGTCCCCATTGGACATGGCAGTGAGCAGATGCTCACCTCTGGGGACAGCAAACTGTCAGCACTGTTCGACACACATTTTTTCCCCCATTAGCCAGGCAAACAACGCTACGTGCAGCTTATGACAAAATCAACCCCTTTTTTCCCCCCTTTTTTTCCGCATCGTGAACACAGAGCAGTTGGTGTGACTTTCTTCCCTCTTCGTTTGTTTGCCAAATGTTTTGTGCAAACAGAACGTGGCTCTTGTGTCGTCTGCAACATTTTTCCATGCTTATTCACAAGGTGTGTGCCAGGCAAGGTGCACGACTGGTTTGCTGAAATCAATGGCACTATTTCTGCTTGTTGGCCAGCATCCCAAAAGCAGCTATACCAGCACCTTTGGCAAGGAAGCTTGGCTTGCTTTGTGCTTTTTTGCAAAGGACAGTCGCAGTCCTACAAATAAAAACCTCAGACAGCTCCTTTCACAGATGCACATGTACACGGATTGCAAGCACCAGGAGGATCTTCAAAGAGAACAGACTTCAGAAATCACTGAAAGATTTATGGTTCTGTACTGTTTGAGCATCTGCTTGCAACCTGGGAGCAGGAACGCTGCCATACTGTGCTCAAGACATGGTCCTTTTCAAGTGCAGGATGGTATTACTGCTATGGGCCATGCTTGCTTGAACAGGTTAACGTGATCAGCATGACAGAGGAGAATCTGGGAGATGACACCCCCTGGGAGAAACTGCAGGCGTGTTGGAACACGGGGTTTGGATTCAGAACGATCTTGGCAAATTGGAGCAACGGTCTGAACAAACAGACCTCGATTCAGCAGGGACGAGCACCTGGTGCTGTAGGCACACAATTGCACCAGAAAGGCACTTGTTTGCAATGTTTGGGCAGCAAGGAGGAAAAGTGAGAACTGGTGGGTTGTGAGTGAGGGAAGAGTAGTGCATTTCTGCAAATTTGGTGGCGCTTTTGGCTGTGTAAGCAGAATTCCAACCTTGCCGTGCCATCCTGGTGCAGATGGGGTGCACAGCACTTCAGAGGCAGTTTGGAGCACTCAGCCTGCTCACACACAGTGCGGTCAGGAAAGGCAATGTAGCCCCAGCCCAGCTGCAGTAAATTCCTGCCCGGATAAATCAGGCAGCAGGCTCAGAGTTTCCATTGCTTCTAATCCATACCCAGCCCTGGGTGCAGCTGCCATTCTGAGATTAGCTTCAGGATCATGCCCTGACCTTTACATTCCCTCCACAGCCATTCACTGCAATGTTTGAAAATTCCTATGTTTGAGCACCTGAATGCACTTAGAGCCTCAGAGAACCCATTGCATGGCATCCATAGCCATGGATGATTGCAGTGATGACTGCAGAAACCGCTATCAATTGCTCAGCAACCTCAGCTGAAGAACTCCCGTGTCTCTTCACCAAGGGATGCGACTCCATTTTTTAGATGATTTAAAGAGAAAATAAAGACAGGAGTGCAGAAATTTAAGTCACTGGGAAAGTGTGTGCTCCCACTTGGGAATGCAGCTCACCAGACTCAAAATGGACCCTGTTGGATTCCATGTCCTGTGCCTTATTGCCAGGGGGAGCGGGGTGCATGGTTCCCTCCAGAAAAGGATTAGGGTCTATCTTAGCATGAGTTTATTTTCTACTTCTTCCTGCTTGCCTTGAGTGGAGTCTATTTCTGCTCTTTGTGCTGAGAATGGCTTCAACTGGAAGCTTTATTTTTGTAAGAGAAAGCTTGGAGTACCCAAAAGCACCTGCCAGAATCACTGGGAACCCTTCCCATTCCTTATGTCACAGCATTCCCAGCTGGCTTTCCCACTTCCCCACCCCACTGAACTTTTAGGGGATGACAAGCTCCGGGTGTTCAGAGGCTGTGGGCCCAGTGTGCACCAACCCAGTGTCATAGGGACAACACAGTGACAGCAGCCACAGTGCTTTCGGGGTGCAGGATTTATACTCATGGAGGCACATTTCTGGCCTGCACCCCATCTGGTGGGCTCTACACAGAGTGTCAGAGGGATTTCCCACTATCCTGCAGCAAACACCAAGCTTTGCTGCTGGGCATCTTGTTAGTTTCCTACCTTTCTTTGTTTGCTGTCTTGCATATACCACAAGCATCCCAGTAACCAGGCCAATATGCTGCACTCGTAATGCAGCATAGGATTTCCAGGATCAGTGTACTGCAGAAAAGAAAGATATCAGAGCTATGGGGTTTACCAGTACTATCAATACATGGTACCAGTGCCATGCATCTCTGTGTAGATGCCACCAAAATAAGGATACAGATGCTGTGATGAAATCCATGACACTGCTTTTGTTCCAAACCACGTCATGGCCCATTTTCCAATGTTCAACCCCAGTAAGTTTTCCTCCTTGCTCCATTTACTCCTTTGTTAACAAGTATCACAGGGTTGGATGACATAGGGGATTGCACCACAGTGAGTCCCCTATCCTTGAGCTTAAGGTCAGGCTGGACTGGACTCTGAGCAGACTGATTGAGCTGTAGATGTTGATGTTCATTGCAGGGGAGTTGGGCTAGATAGTCTAAAAGTATCTTCCAACTCTAACTACAGTATTCCACTCCATTCCATTCCATTCCATTCCATTCCATTCCATTCCATTCCATTCCATTCCATTCTATGGAGAGCAGCATGGCCACTGGAGGCATCACTCTTCTGTGCTCACTTCCCAGCCTATGGCCATTTCCCACAGCCTGCACCTTCACATGCAGCAGCACCAGCAACACAGAAGGGGGTCAAGCACAGCTGCTGGGCTGCAGTGTGATGTCTCTTTCCCCTTTGCAGGATATATTTTCCAAGTAAAATGCAAATGCCTTTCACATATATAACGTCTGCGGGCAGGAGCACAGCAGAGCTGGATTTAGTCACACAGCTCTCCCCATGTGTCACCACCAAAAGGTCACTGAGTCTCTCCTTACCCCACTGGCGCAGTGCCTGACAGCGCAGGCGGCATTATACAACGCGGCCTTCTCAGAGCTCTGAGCTCTGCAGACGTGCCTCTCGTCATTACTTCCTGTGAGCAAACAGCCCCAGGGCTCTGCAGAACCTGAGAGCCTCAGAAACCCTCAGGGCTGCTGCTCAGTTTGCTCCCTGTGTGCACCGCGCTGCTGCAAATCCAATCCTCTGCTGCTCAACGTGTTCCTCCTTTGACCTCTGTTGGTGCCAAACCTTGGAGCTGGAGGGCTGCAAAAAGAGCAGTGCTGTCTGCCTGGGATGCTGCAAATCTTGCAAAGAGAGAGGGGCAAAGCAGGAGCTGTTGTGATGGGTCTGGATGTGATGGCCATTGCAGCAGCCATGTGCATTGTGTTGTCACACCACCAGTGCTCTCTCCTTGGTCTTGCCAAGCTCTGCAGCATGACTTTCTCCCCGCCCATCTCATAGCAGAATCTTTCCCATCTAAGCTCCCAAAGTAGAATCATTAAGGGTGGAAAAGACCTCTAAGATCAAGTCCAGCTGTCAATCCATCCCCACCATGCCCAAGACCACGTCCCTCAGTGCCACATCCTCACGGTTCTGGAACACCTCCAGGGTGACCCCACCATTCGCTGGGCAGTGTGTGCCAGTGCATCACAACTCCTTTGGAGAATAAATTGTTCCTAATATCCAACCTGACCCTCCCTTAGGGCCGTCACATTTCCACTCTGCATTCTGTGGGACCTTGCCCATGGATGCAGATGACAGGACAGCGAAGGCCCCATGACGTGGCTGCATTGGGGCTGCATAACCACTCCCACTCCCAAAACCTGGACCTGCCTCTGGGGTGGAGAACACCCCCTCAGTGCAAACCCTAGGAGTGCTTTGTTCCAAGCAAGGAAAACAAACATTTAACTTCTTAATTAACATCCTTCAACTCTGAAACAAGCCAAGCAATTATTCCTTCTATATGTCACTCACTCTAATGACCGGTTAATAATAAAAGCCATGCTGGTCTGCAGTCTTCAAAGCCAGGAAGTAGATTTAAGAGTTAATCTCCTTTCACAACAAGCTTCAAAACATGTCTGTGTTTATTCTGGGACAAAACCATTGGGAACGAATAGGCCTGAACAAGGCAAGCTGGTTGTTTTTTTTTTTCTGCATGTAATTTATTTCTATATCCTTATTGAGAAATATGTATAAGAGAGGAAAGCGCTTTGAAAGCAAGTCTGGAAGGGAGCAGCAGGGCTTTGAGCAATGAGCTTTGAGCAACGAGCTCCGAAAGCAAGAGGATTCCAGCAGCTGGTGCACCATCAGCCTTGCACCATGCACTTGTCTCATTTGAACCAAGGTTCAAGCCCATCAGCCTTCCCAGCAGGGTGACACTTATGTCCTCAGCCTTCCCTGCTTTGGGCAGTTGCTTGCTGTGCAATGCTGAACTTCTGCTAGGCTTCTGTCTGCCTACCTTGGCCCCAGGGCTATGAGTCCTCCTCCAAGCTGTGGTCATAAGCCTGTTTCCTGATGAGAGCTGGAGCATCTCCTGCTACCAGACCATTCTTTTGCTGGCGTGAGGTGCAGTGTGCAGGACACGTCCTAGGCCTGTCCTGGTAGGATGTGGGCAGCTCAGCATCCGGAGCCAGCAGAGAGCATCAAAGTGCTCTGAGTCATTCTAAGGAGAGGCTTCTCACCCATAATTGTGTTTGTCTTCAAGGACTGCTGTGTCCTTTTCCCAGCTCTCCACTTCCCCGTGCCTTAAGCACTGTTTCCCAGAAACTTAGCCCAAAGCACCAGAGACATCAAAGTGAGGGAGCACTGTAATTCATGATGTCTCTGTGAGTCCAGCTTGGGGAGAACAAGAAAAATTCCTTCTCCCAAAAGATGTGGCAAGGCAGACAATGGGAGAGGAAAAACGATTTGGGGAGATGTGGAACAATTATTAAACGTTGGTCTTTCCAAGCAAAGAGTTGGATGTTCAAAGATGGCAGATTATCTGGAAAAGAAAAGAAAGTGAGTAGAAATCAAAAAGAAGTGGTTACACTCAGCAGAAGATCAGGTCTGGACATGCTGCTGCGGAAAGCAAGGGGAGGAGGTCAGAGGAGCCCAAACCCACTGATGAGAGATGGTTTATGGGCTATGACCCCACTGTAGGCTCCCTATGGAGGTGGCCTTCCCTCTCTGGCTCTGGGATTTTTTGTTTTTTTTTCAGGGACTAATTGAAAATATATTTGTGGGTTTTGTTGTACTGGGAGTTGCCATGACAACTGCTACAGCTCTCCAGAAAAAAATAAATATACAGGAAGGTCTCAACTGTCACTCGGGCCATCTGTCCCTTCCATGGCAGTCATTATAAAGCCATGTACAAACCTCCCTGAGCCAAATCTTCATTTAAGCCCATGGAGATAAAAGTGCTTGGTACGATTTATCAAAAAGCTCCTCTCCTGAATCACTGTTTCTTTTCTCTGCATTGACATGATAATTTCCTCTCTATTGCTGCAAATTAAATTCTAATGAGGAAGCTTCACATTTCAATGTGATGGAAAGCTTTTCCTCCCGAGATGTGCAGAAGCATCAGACTCACTGCAAGGGAGAAGGGTGCAGAAGGGTGAGGCAGGATGATGGGAACAGAAGCTTGTCCAGTTGTGCTTTCTCCATGACACTCCTACACAGAGAGCACCTTTCTGTCCCAGCAGCCTGAACGGCGCTTTTGGCCCCAATGTTCCCATCCTGAAGCCCCACAGGAGGAAAACAATGAGGAAAATATGAGGGGACCCGCACTTGAAGGTTGGCAGAGCATTGGCTTTGGTTTGGATGTTTCCTGGGGCAGGAGGATCTTGCTTGAGGCACAGGGAGGCTTCAGGGTTGACTCAAAACCACTTCTTCCATGGGTTACTGCAAGCTTATGGGGCTACAAAATCCCCATCTGAATGGTTAGGGTTAGGGTTGTGGCTAGGGTAGACTTGGGGTTTTTGTTGGGGTTGGGGTTAGCGCTGAATTTAGGTTAGGGGTTAAGGTCAGGTTTAGGCTTAGTGTTAGGGCTGGGATTATGTTTGGGGCTAGGGTTGGGATTAGGGCTAGGGTTGGGGTTGGAGTTTTGGTTAGGGTGGAATGGAGAGAGGGCTGGGGTTGGAGTTGGGGTTAGGGTTACGGTTAAGATTAGGGTTAGGGTTGGAATTGGTCTTAGGGTTGAGGTTGGAGTTAGGGTTAGGGTTAAGTTTAAGCATCAGGGTTAGGGTTAAGATTAAGGTTAGGCTTAGGATTTGGGTTGGCCCTGGGTTTGGGGTTGGCCTTAGGGTTGAAGTTTGGGCTTGGTTTTTTTTTTTTTTGCACCTCAGATTAGTACTGGGTTTGGTGTTAAGGTTAGCATTGTATTAGGGTTAGTGTTAGGGTTAGGTTTAGGGTTTGGGTTGGGATTAAGGTGGAGTTTGGGGTTAAGGTTAGGGTTAGGATTGGAGTTGGGGTTAGGGTTTGGAGTGAGAGTTGGAATTGGTGTTACAGTTAGGGTTGGAGATGGTGTTAGGAATAGCTGGGGTTAGGGCTAAGGTTAAGACTGGGGTTGGAATTAGGGTTAGGACTAGGAGTAGGATTAGGATTGAGTTTAGGGTTAGTGTTAGAATTAGGGTTAGGGTTAGGTTTGGGAGTTTCACCAGTGAGCACAGGGGGGCTCAGAGGGTTAAACCTCCACATCCTCTCAGAGCCTGTTCCCAAGGGCCACTGAATTCCAGAAGTCTGCCTCAGTTTGGCCTTCAGCATTAAATCAGGAGCAGAATACTTCAACCCCAACCGCGCTGGTATTAGCTTGACCTCTGTAATGTGAATCTGCTGTGCCTGCGTGACGCCGTGCATCAGAATAATCTGACATCTGCGACCATCCAGGGCCAACGCCACCCTCAGTGGAAACAGCAGGGCTTTATTTGACTCAGTGGCCTTTCCTACAGGGTTGCTTTCGGTCGGGGGAATGCATGCTGCTGCCTCCATGGGGTGATTTACTGTGCGCCTGCCTGGAGTTGTAGCAGTGCTTTTTTGGATAGTGAGTTGTGCACTGCGGTTTGGAAGCTGTTTGTGTTCCAACTTCGCTTTGGAACTCCAGCCAAAAGATACAGGGCAGAAAGGAAAAGATAAGAAGCCCTGGTAGAAGGTGGTTGATCAGAGCCATTGTTATTCTAGGACTGCTAATTCTGAGAAACCTCAGCTGTAAACAAAGTTTGTGTCAATCATTGGGAAAAAAAAAAAAAAGAGAGAGAAATAAAATGTATGTAATTGAACTCCATTCCTTGGAGAAGTGCAACTGCTGGGTTGCTCCAGAAATCTTTCCTTGGAAGGGAAACATGACTTGTTCTGGACAAAACAGCTGGATCTGGGAGTCCTCAGCTGAGAGCTGGGGCTGATGTGCCTTGGGCCATGCAAGGAGCTGCCCAGGGTGAGCCCATACCCTGCTGCGTGCACACACTGTGTTTGTCTGTGTGTACAATGGGAACCATCTGATTTCCGTGAGACTATTCAGCCCTCTGTGCAAGCTGTAGGATTAACAAAAAACCGTGGCTGATGAGGTCACTGGAGAGAGAGAGTCAGCTGTGACTGCAGGGGCTGCACGTGGCAGGGGCTTGGGGCAGCCCTGGGGTAACCCTAAGAAGAACAGCAGCCAAACACCACTAAACTTAGGTGACATGATGACAATGAGGCAGACAGGACAGGTCAATCTAAGAAGTAATGAAGTTCAGCATAATGCCCCCCATGCATCAATTTGCAGAAATGTCCAGCAAACCAATCCGTGTACTTTAAGAATAGGAATGGAGAACGGAATCAGAGAAACAGCAGTGCAAAGACATCAAACCAAGTCCCAGGGGGGCATTCGCCTGGCTGGGGTGGAGCCGACACATTTATCTGGGTCCCTACTTCTCCTGAGTTTGGAATTGAGAGGAGATGTATTGCTGCATGCTCAGCTTCTGAGTCGGGAAAAGAAAATGTGCTTTGGCACTCCCTTGGAAAGGCTTTGGACACTCACTTCAGGAGCTTAGCTCTGCAGAAACGTGTTCCCCGTGCTCCTGGAGGCGAGCTGTGTGTACCTGTGTGAGCGACTCTCTTTCCATGTCCCATACTGCAAATGAACTTCATCCAATGAGATGAAGGGCTTCTGAAATAGAGAACGATGTCATTTTTCTGCTCACCTTCCCCAGACAAAGTGCTGTGCTGCTGACTGCTTGAGGTCTGCTCCTGGCCTGCATTTGTTAGAAGTTCAGATTGAGTTTGACAGGTAAGCCTCTTGAGTAAAATAAGCAAATGGCTTTTTAGGATTACTTTGCCAAGTTGCTGCTTTACCTCCTTTTTGCCTGGGACACCAAAACTTTATACGTTAGTACATAGAGAACCAGATCTACAGTCTCACTGCTGAACTAGGGATGGAATTAGAACTGGCAGAGTCCATTGAATTCAAATTATTTACTCACAGGTTGCATATGGATTGTCCAATGAGAATGGAATGCCCATTGCTTTCCTTAGGCTGGGCTTGCAGGGCATTGTCCCATCCTGTTCCTTTTCCTCATGTCCCTGTAATCCCATCTCTTTGCCATTTTGAGATCTTTCTCACATACAACCTTCACTGCATGGGTCAACCTCTCTGACTTCCATCTCACTCACCACTTTGCCTTTCTCTGAAAAATTGGTTCCTTGCTGCACCTCTTAATTGATCTGCTGATGTGGTTTTAGCATTTAGCTCTGAAAACCATCAGTGTGTTGGTTATGGAAAGGGCTGGCTCAGGAATGAGCCAGACACAGGACTATAAAATCTGAAATATGAGATTTGCATCTCAGACAGGTAGCTGGTTGGGGTGCCACTGGTGTGTGGGTGAAGGTGACTCTGAGCCCTCAGCCATGAAAGTTCTATCTACTGCATTTGGTTTCGTTCATGCTTCCCGGATAGGAGAGAGAACTTGACAACCAGCACAGCAGAATCTTAATTCTATCTATGACTAGTCTGCAAAAGACATTTACTGATGACATTTACAAAGACATTCACCAACTCAATTGTTCAGATTAGCTGGAGATGATTAATGAACACCGTATGGAAATTTCAGGGGTGTCATCACCACTGTTTTGTCTGTAAACAATCTGAGATGGACGTAAACCCAGTCCTGAACAATGGTTCAGCATCTTCATGGCCAAAAGGCTGCCCTGCGAGAAGAAACCATAGCTTCCAAAAACCACACCATTGGTTTGATGTGGATGGTGATTTAGCTTCACCAACACTTGTGGTGAAGAGCCCATCGTGAGCACTCAACAAGGGCTTGAACAAAGACTTTATTTTTCATTAATCTAGACCACAACTTACGCATTTGATGAAAACAAAAAGGTGTTTTCTGGCAGCATTTTGACATTGAATGGCTGGAAGCGGAAACCAAGGATCACCACCTCCGTTCCCAGTACCAAGCTTTTGCCATTATAGCTCCTTTGAACTGCCAAGGAAAAGGTGAATAAACACCTTTCATGGCCTTTAATGTTCATTTTATGCAAAGTCTTGGCAGAAATTCTTTGCCAACATGCCAAAAGTTCAACATAGTTTCCTTTATGAGGGCTGCTTATTCAAACTAACATTGCCAGCTTACTGATCTTAAATGGTCACCAGGAGTTTCTGGTAAATACTTATTTGCTCAAATGTATGTATTGATAGGTCCTACGGGCAGAAATAAAATAAAATAATAACATGATACATCTTCACTGTGAATGAAATAAAAAAAGTTTCCTACAAAGTCAGATGAATTTCATTAACTTGTGACAAAATCCTGAGCTGTGTGCATCCATATAATTATATATCTCAGTTAAGGACACATAAGGAATTAGGGGATTTCAAAAGTTCTTGTTCATACTCTGTTGATGAGAATGCACTTTTTTGGAACATTTGCATTTCCAGATAAGGAAAATGCTAATAACAGAAATCTGTGAATTAGCCGCCCTTCTCCTAGAGAAGCCTTTTTGTCCGTTTCTTTTTCAATCTCTTTGTTCCACCAGAGAAGCATAGTAATTAGCACTGATAGTCTGACTGGTAAATTACCAACTACCAACTTCCATTCTACAATGTGCTTGAAAGACAGCTTTGATTGTGGAGACCACGACCACAGCTCAGGCTGTCTGGGGCGCAGTGGTTTGAACAAAGCCACTCCGATCATGAAGGAATATCCATTTTTCTGTGATATTTGACAATTTTCTGGAAAGGAAACGTTGTGAAGATGTTAAGCTTTGTTGTTGTGTAACCATTAGTCTGATATGGAGGGATGTCCTGAGACGTACAGTGAGTCACAGCTGTCACAAATTTGCTCAGATCACACCAAATTGATCTAATTTCCTCTTCTATAGAGTAAGAGAGAGTAAAGAGATGAGGAAGAATGGTCAAAAATCATTTGTCTTGGTCTTAGGAAGGCTTCTGTGTTAACTCATGTGGTACATTCTCAAGCCAGCTGTGGTATAAGGCCCAAGGATACCCCATTTCAGGGGTAAAATTGGTTGGAAAACTGTTTTTGCTCAGAGAGAGTCACAGTTTGCTGCCAGGAAGAACATCCGAGTGGTTGTACAAAGAGTGTGAGATAATTGTGTGCAAGCTGCACACGTGGCATTGCAATACTGCTGCACTTCAGCATAGACATGGGCTGATGGAAGGAAGTGCAGGAGAGAACACAAAGGGGATGAGATATCTAAAAATGAGAAGATTGAAGGATGACACAGTAACAATTTCCAATGCACAGTGGACTAGCAGAGAGAGAAGGGGAGGAAAACATGTCCTGTGTCCCAAGGCTGAAAGTTCAATGTTATGTAAAGTCCTCAACTAAACATCCTCTTATCACTCCCCAAAGCCCCCACATCTCCAGCATCACGTGTCAAACTTAGGGCTTTTTGCTTGAAAAAACCCCAAAATTCAATTTACACAAGGAAGCCATCAAGGCAGCAAAATAATATAATCAGTACCTGGACATCTCATCCATCTTCATTGATGGAACAGGTCCACAGCAGTACTCCACAGCTTTAGGAAATGCTACATAAAAAAATTAAGGTCCAAACGGAGTCTCAGTGTTATCAGTGTAAACCATGGCTAAGGAGTTATAGAGGCATGAAATGAGATCAGAAGCAGCCCTGGAGCTCTATTCCATGCTCAAGACCTAGCACTGGTTCCCTCTTGGACTCCGAGAGAGATCTCACTTGCAGACCACTGGCACGATGCCACGGTTGGACTTTCTGCTGGAATCAGCCATCCAGTAACTCATTACCACCAAATCATTGAACTATTTCTCCCAAATCCAATTAGTCTCGTAAGCACAGAACAATCCTTTATTTCTCCTATTGGATATTTAAGAGGGTGGCTTTGTACCCCTTTACTGCTGCCTGAAGCATTAGCCTTGGGGTGACACAGGTTGTGTAGGCAAATGCAGGCAGACAGCAGGCTGTCACTGGCACAGTTTGAATCATAGAATCATTAAGGCTGGAGAAGACCTCTAAGATCACCAGCTCCACGCCCCATGTCCCTCAGTGCCACATCTCCACGTTTCATGAGCACCTCCAGTGGTGGTGACTCTCCCAGCTCCCATTGGCAGCCTGTGCCAATACATCACCACTCCTTCTGAGAAGCAGCCTTTCCAAATACCCAGTCTGAACTCCTCGTTCCCACTCTGCGTTGCTGTTGCTGTGCTCTCAGGAAGAGCTCTGACCATTGGAAAGGCTTTGAGCTGCTCATAGCAGCCACAAGGACAGCACATAATGAGCTTTCAGCTTGTTGTTGCTAAGTGGGGTGGCACAATTAAAGCCCATTAGCTGACATGATATCACCAGCACAGAGGAAACACTTGGTGCTGGGCAGGAAGGGAGCAGGACAGCCCTGCTGTATCTGCAGCACCTGTGATAACACTGAGAGAGTTCTGTTCCTGCAAAGAAGACACCGACAGCCCCTTTCCAAACCCATGGCTTCACACAAGCTTCTGTTTGCAGCAATGCTCTGTCTGCAAGCTCATCCCAGCAGCTGGGATGGTTTTCTTCCCCACTATGGAAAGATGATAAAAGTTTTGCAATCCAGCGAAGCTCAGGCCTGAAGGCAACAAGCCAAGAACTGTGTAAATCGAAGGGAGTTCCCCTTTGTATTCAAGGAGGCCAAGATCTCACCCCAAAAAGTCTTGCAGATACGAAGGTTCCTGGGTTTTCCTTGGAATCCCAGGAGATTGTTTTCATTGTAGATTATCTCAGGCTGAAAATGGGTTCTGCCCACTGCAATCCATCCTCTGTATTTGGGGTAGTGCTGTGTGGATGGGGTGGGAAGAAGGCTCTGCTCTGCTCCCTGTGCTCCCCAAGGCAGAAACACAGCTGCACATTCTGCAGCAGAATAGCTGCTCTCCTGGATCCTCCCTTGCAAGGGCAAAATTGATGCACATAGTGCAGGAATGGAGATGTGAGCTTGCCAACTCTTAGTTAAGCATGTTGCCCTCTTTAAGCAATTAATTACATTCTCTTTTGCTACAGTGGGGCTCAGAAATGTGAGCGTTTCCTGGTTCAGGCAGACCCACGCATGGCAAACATGGGATCATAGTATGCATTAAAAGAAAAACCTGTCCTATTGCAAAGGGATCACTGTAATCCAAGATGTCACTTGCGTTTTTGGGAAGGCATTTGATGACTCTGGCACGAGTGAATCTCTGCTGGGCACCGGACACCATTCATCTCCATAAAAAAAAGGTTCTTTAAAACCGAATTCTTACCATATGCACATAGCACAGAATTAGAAAACCACACTTCTTGGAAAGTCCTGCTTTTAGCTGGGCTACAAGGAGTTAATGGCTCAAAGATGTTCTGCCCACTTTACATGTCCGTGTCGGACATGTTTTATATGCTCATCGAGGAGCAGCATTAGAGATCCTTTATAGGGAGTTTTTGCCCGGTTGGATTCTTTCAGAAACACTAACAAACAATTATCCCTGTTTATTAACACTTTGTAAATTTATTAGCACGTTGTAAAATGTCTATAAAAGGAACTTTAGTGGGCAGCACAGCCCAGAGCACCACCTAACTAAAGAGGCATTGAAGCCCAGGTGCTGGTGGGGCAGCTCTGGGGTCTCTCCCATGTTCAGCACGTGGCTTGGTGAATGCTGCTTTCATCCTGAATGCAAAAACATTTGGGTTTTGCTGAAGAGGGTTTGGAAATGGAGGTTTTCCTTTTCCACACAGAAAGAAGAAGATAATAAAAATGCAAAAGCTGTGTTTTCTCAATGCTGTTGGGTTGGAATGCATGAATGATGTCGATCATCTCCATATGCCAGCTGTTGGACTCAGTGATCCTTATGGGTTCCTTCCAACTCAAGATGTTCTATGATTCTACGCTGAGTTCTGCTCCAATTCAAACTTCTTTTATTTGTTTTGTCCTTCTTGGCTGAGATCTGCCCATCTCCTGATAACTCAGCCTCACTGGTTCCATGCAGTCAGGGTGGGGGACCGATCAGATCAGGCTGCGCACAGCGAAGCCCGGTGAGAACCCAAAGATGCAGCACTTTTCATTTCAATGTGAAACAAAGAATTCTATTTATAGAGAAAACAGCTCAAGGTTCCTAAACGGTATTTTGCAGATTTCCATTCTCATGGTGTCTCTTTTTCTGTAAGCATTTCACATGCACACACCACTGTAATTTAGGAACCCGGTGACCCCACACATTTTATTTTTCTTTGCCACCCGTTTGCCCCCTTGTTCCAAGAGCAGGAATTTCCTGCCAGAGCCTGCAGAGCAGAGCCAGCAATGAGCACTCATGATTCTTTGCACAGAAAACTTCCTTTCAGGCCCCCTGATCTCAGCCTTTTGCAGCACCCCTATACAGAGTGCAGCACCACATTAACAATTAATAACGGGGCAGCAATATGGAAGCAATTTGACAATAAATTTGCTTTAATTGGACAGGAATGTTGCCAGGTAACCTTCCCAGTTGCTATCAGATCTCTTTATTACTGGTGAGGCTCCCCCCTCCCTCAGGCCCTTTTTCCATCCAGCACTGCAGGATGCTCATCTTGGACCTTACCCCACTGAGGCTTTGGGTGTCATCTACACATCATCTCAAGGCTGAATCAACACCATGTGCACCCAGCAAAGCTCTGGAACAGAGAGGAGAAGCATGGAGAAGGACTTTATTCCTACTGCATTGTAAAAAAAGCACCTGGTGTATACAGTCTTATTGCCTGCTGTCTTGCAAGAAAAAATAATCCAGGGGAGGTTCAGACTGAATATTAGGAACAATTTTTTCTCACAAACTGTGGTGATGCATTGACACACACTGCTCAGGGAATGGTGGGGTCACCATCCATGGAGGTGTTCCAGAACTGTGGGGATGTGGCACTGAGGGACGTGGTCATGGGCATGGTGGGGTGGGCTGGGGTTGGATGGGTGATCTTAGAGGTTATTTCCAACCTTAATGATTCAGTAATAACAACCAGGAAGGACTGGAGCCCAAGTGTCTCATCACAATCAATCCAAAGATCTTATACACAGAAAAAAAATCTCATTTCACTGGTGGATATTGAAACTAAAACATCCACTACCAAAAATCCACATCCCAGCCCCCAATGAAAAATCCCACCCATGGAGGTGACCCCAATCACCCAGGGCAATAGGATGTCACAGGGGGGTAAACAGGGTGATTGTTAACTCATCAGATCCTGCCCCTTTGGATGTGGCCCTTTTCTCAGACATTTTTGTGCATGATGTAGGAGCAACTGAGAGTAATTAGTGTGAGATGGTGGTTGTGGTCACCAAGACCGTCAATAGCGCTTGTTTTGGATGGGAATACAGCCTGAGCAGCTTCTAGAAAATGACTCCATCCATCTCCCATCTGATTCATCTTCCCACATTTCAAAGTTCAGATTATTGCCATCAAAGGAATGGAGTAATTATGCTCTGGGAATACAGGAAAGGAGGAATCCAGCGCTGAGTGCCTCTGTAAGGCAAGGAGCCAGAGCAAGGTGTTGAACGGCAAGCAGGTCGTTGGGATCTGCCCCCATCACTTCCCTTCTATGGTCTGTTGTCAGAGGATTCTTTCCTTCTTCATTAGAAGAGAGAAGAAATGTCACTCCAGCAATTCAATTCTCTGCTGTGGGTGAAAGGAAGAAGGAAAAGAACAGACGTCTCTTGGAATTCTCCTATTTTACTGGTACCTGTATTCACACATTGCAGAGTTCTTGTTTTTTTTTCTTTCTAGCTAGGCATCTTCCTTGGTTTATAAATACGTCACATAAAAGTGCAAGATCATAAAGTTTACAAGTTATGCAAGGGCTGACTTACTGTATAATTACCTTTTTTCGCTCTCGGGCATTTCTGTCTTCAACTGTTACTCTGCAAGATCCAGCGGGCAGCAGAACCAACCAGAAAAATAAAAATAAAAGCTAGAAAAAGGAGGTGGCCTGGTATTTGGTGGCTCAGATCCGACATAAACACTGCCGGGATAAGCAGACGTGCTGGAACGCTGCGGGATTTGGGGTCAGGGTGAAAATCCCCTGGTTTTCATATTCTTACACCCCAAACCACAAAAGTGCAAGTTTCTCATCTTCAGCTTGAAACCTCAGGGCTCTTGTAGCCAAAAATGGGACAATTGACAAACAGGAACTCCAACCAAGAAGCGCTGCAGAGAGATTGGCCAGGAAAGGAAAAGTGAAACATTTCCAAATACAGAAATGTGCAAAAGCTTTGCTGCTGAAGACAAGGATAATATTTGCTATGCTGTCCTAACCAAATATGCCACTCAGCACTCTCTCCTTTATCACAGTTATTTTAGTGGTGTTGAGTGGGGTCAGGACTAAGTCAAAAATCTACAACTTCTCCTTCCAGACAAAGCTGCTTTCCCAATGAAAATAGCGACTTCACCAAATGTGTCCTAAATGCAGACACTTCGTTAGATGTAGCATTTGCTGCCCACTGTCTTCTTAGCAACTGCTGTGCATAACTAGCTAAAAAAAAAAGAATCCCACTTCCCAGCAGAATTCCCATTGGAAATTTCAGGTGAAACGGCCACATTTTGGCAAAATTGAAAAGTATTCCTATGCAATGTGATGGGTTGTACCTATAGGAGGAGCAGCACTCCTATAGAGACCTCCACAGTGCTATTAAGAACCAACATGGCCATGAAGTCAGAGTGGAGCACAGCACGCCAGAGCTTGGTGCAACACCTATTAAAACCAAGAGAAACTCTTAATTAAGGACAGTGCTGGGGACACAGACCCTGTAACTCAGCTGAGTGCCACACACTAAGAAACTGCTTAATTTTATGAAGAAGTTTAAGTGGTGTTGGCTTTGATGGGATGGCAGCACTTGTTCAAGTGTCTCTGCAGCAGACAAATGGATCCAAGCATGGGCTGAAGTCCGCCACTAAACGGCGGTCTTGGAATGATATATCTGGGAGAAAGAAGCATGTTGGTCTTGCAAAACAGCAGGATCCTTTTGGTGCTTCCAAGTCCTCCAAAGGCACCCCACGGTGAAGAGCTTCTATTAGGTTTGACGTGTTAAAGGCATTATGGGGCTGAAGAAGCTCGTTTTTGGTCTTAATGAGACCTTTTAAATGAAAAGCAAATGCTTAGCTTCACATTTTATGTCGCAGAAGTGCTTGGAGGTTGGAAAAGGAACCATGAATCATAATTTTAAGTTGCAGAATAGGATTTCTTACTTCCCAAGTAGAGTTTTAGAGCTCTCCAGCGTAAGCAAATACCGCTATTTTTATTTACACTTTAAAATTATAGTGAGGCTTTTGGGAATGAAGACATTTTTCAATAACGTTTTTAGAGCCCTCTTTGCAAATGCACAGCTTCTACAAATAAATTTTACAGCCTCCATCCTGCAGTGCAGAGCCTGACGGGAGGCACAGAAGGAGCCTCCTTTGATCCACGTTGGAACAAATATCACCGGAGACCTGGGGCCCTCCCCCAGCTCTGTTAGCGTGTTTGGGGGCTGTAAACATTTTAAGACTGGAGGAGGTTGTTCATTAGGCATTTTGGCTTTGCAGCCCTCTCCCCTGTGAGTTGGAGTGGTGTGTATGTGAGGGAGGGCACACAGAGCTCATCCAATGCTTGGGATAAATAAAGCTTTCATGGTGGATCCATGCACGTAACCAAGAGAAGCAACAAGGGTAAGCATGACACACAAATCCTTCATGGACAAAACAGCCCTGCTAGAGCCATAAGAAATAAGTGTAGGGGTTTGGGCAAACTGGGAGTGTAGACTGAGAAACTGCTCTTGAGCCCATTGCCAGTGCCTTTGTCTTTTTTATTCTTTTTCTGTTGGTTCGGTTAAATTTTCACTCAGTGGGGGAATGGAGAGGGAAAATGTGGTTGTCTTCTGCATTTGGTCTCAGCGAGCTGGCAGCATGTTGGCTGGGCAGGACAAGGTCCATGGGAGTGAAGGGCTGAGGGTTGGGATGGGGGTTGGATATGGAGAGCAGGGAGGCAGGTTGCCCCACTCTGTCTCTGCAGCAATGACCTCAAGGCCCCTGCTGCCTCAAAAGCAAACTTTGGAGAAGCAGAGGTAGCTTCCTCAGAAGGGAAAAACAAAATACTTACACATAGAGGTCAATCCAAACCAGAAAAGGCTCCACTTAGGTTTTATAATCAGAAAAAAAATACAGAACAGTTTTCAAATGAAAGAGAGACGAAATAAATATCGTGTAACCTATTAACATCTAGGAAATAGCCCTACTGCTTCTTCACTTAACAGCAAACACCTCATTTTCTTCACCAGATGGATGCACAGAAACAAAGAAATTGATTTATATTGTTCAAAATTGGGCTTATGTATCTAACTGCTGCAGGATACTGGAGGGAATAATCTCCTGACTGCGAATGCATTTTCATCCATGGGGTAATAACTGTCTCTGGTAAATGTCCAAACGAATGGGAATTCTGCTAGAAGATTTAAGATGTTATAGGTTGTTTTTTTTTTAAACTTGTAAATAGAGACATCTTAAAGTGCTCTTAAAGCTGCTCCATAACAATTAAGAAAGATTTTAAGAGACCACAGCTCCAGGATGTCAGCCTTAGCACTTTAAATAAAATTAATAAGTCTCACTGTTACAGACGTCTTCCTGCTCGAAAAAGCAAGCGAGAGCCACTCATCAACCTGAAAGCCATTAGCAGAGAAGATCGAGGGCCTTTCCTCCCCAGTGCAGGGGGTAGCAGCACCCCAATTCAGATATTGAAGGTTTACATCTTCGGTAGCCCTGTGAGATTATTCAGAACTGCTCTCCTAATTAACAATAGGTGATCTTGATTGAGGACCACACTGATCTCCCTGTGCGTTCAGCAAATCTCTCGTATGCAGGACAGACCCTAAGATCAGAAAAAGGGACTTTTTGGGTGCTATTTTAGACTTCTTATGGCTAAACAGGAATAGAATCGTGGGTTAAAGTATTCATTAAAAAGATAATTCAGACACCTTCAGCTTGACAGTGCCATTTTAGGAGCAAAAAAGCTTTTGGTCTCCGTGTTGTTCATACACATGCCAGTGAAATAAATGCAAAATAATGCCAAAACATTTTTGTCTCTCTCTCTTCTTCCAAAAAGGTGAACGGAGCACAGAACATACTTTTTTTAATGCACTCCACGGTTATGTGTTTGTACAGTGATTATAGCACAGGACGACAACCACTGAGCACTCTGCAGGGCAAGGACGGGATGCAAAATGTGTAATGGATGTTGAGTTGGGTTTGCTCAACCATGGGGACTCCAGGGAGCTGGCACAGTGATTATAGTACAGAAGGACAACCCTGGAGCACTCTGCAGGGCAAGGATGGGATGCAAAATGCATAACTGACGTTGAGTTGGGCTTGCTCAACCATGGGGTCTGCTGGGGAAAGCTGCTTTGGAAAAAAAAAGAAGCTCATTCTACACAATTGAGAAATATTCCATTCAGGCATGCCAGCATTAACGTGGCATTTCCTTTGGGAAATGATGTCTTCCTCCATAGTAGGGGCCCTGCAAATACAGTCCAGCACGTAACTACACGATAACAAATGAATGCCAGCAGCAAAAGGGCAGGCTAGCAGACTGCAGGTGAAATGCAGCTTCCAACGATTTCTCCTCCCCACACAACCCATTCATTAGCCAATAGCAATGACTTCTGACCTTGCTATATTTTAGTATACCAATATTGGCCTTCTGTAATGCGTGGATGTGCAAAGCGTCTGCTAAGTGGAAGAAATGCAGAGCTGTCCAAAGGTGCATGTGGGATGCAGAAGCACAGCTTTGGAGCACCACACTTGCAAGGCACCTGCATGGAGAGGATGCCTTGTGGGGAAGAGCTGCCTGGAAGGTCTATGTCACTGCTTCAAATCCTGCTGCACTTGGAAGCTCTGGCCCGAATCCCAGGATGAGTGGAAGAAAATTTCATTGTTTTTGCTGCGTGGTGGTTGGTCCCTGAGATTATGGGGCCACAGTGCAGCAGAGAGGGCAGGTTCAGTGGAGATG
This sequence comes from Centrocercus urophasianus, assembly GCF_019232065.1. Lineage (NCBI taxonomy): Eukaryota > Metazoa > Chordata > Aves > Galliformes > Phasianidae > Centrocercus > Centrocercus urophasianus. The sequence continues at coordinate 471,155 of NW_024885066.1, forward strand.
AACAGTCAGCCTACGGAACAGAAGGAAGGTGGTGATGAGGTCAGAGTTCACAGCCATGACTTTGCCCTTTTGTGCTCACGACTGGGAGGCTCAGGTTGGCTATCAGGAAAAATGTCTTCTCAGAAAGAGTGGCAATGCACTGGAACAGGCTGCCCGGGGAGGTGGTGGAGTCACCATCCCTAGGAGTGTTCAAGAAAATGGTGGATGTGGCACTTGGGGACATGGTGGGGGTGCATCGAGGTTGGACTTGGGGTTCTTTTGGTGATCTTGGTGGTCTTTTCCAACCTAAATGATTCTGTGATCCTGTGATGAGTAGGACCGTGTTTGGATGCCTCCTGCGGAGCATGAATCAGGTGGAGAACGTGTGGTCTGAACTTATATTCCAGAAATATTCTCCGATAAGGCCATTTATTGGCATCTTAAAACTGAACATTCTGTGGTCTATTTCACAGAGTTTCCTAAAATACTTATTTTCCCAGTTAACTTTTATGCATGAGCAAATATATGGGAACATACAGGAGACGCCATCAGGATTTTGTGCAGCCATCAGCTGTAACTGGAGAGGGGTGTGAAGCTGCAAACTTTAATGGAGGGAGCCACAGGGAATTCCACTGCTTGCAATGTGGCCCTGCACTGAGGAAAGAAAGGAAGATCCCTGGGCTCGAGTTGTGCTAGTGAATGTGAAAGGAATGGAGGAGAAATGGGTCTGGCACAGTTTCTGCTCCTGCTCCCACAGACCTAATGATAGCTTGGGGTGGTACCTTCTGTTCCATGCATTTTGGGCAAGGATCTCTGCAGGGGGATTTTCAAAGGGTCAGTGGTCCTCTTTGAACAACTCAGTATAAAGCAGCACATGATAAAACCCATAAATATGAAGAGATTCTACTCCACCAAAGACTGCCGTAGCCCCTCAGTGGAGCAAAATCCATGCACAGACTGATGAAATCCTGTAGCAATGCCCAACAAAACCGTATTTCATCCGTGACATTGAGTAGAAACACCCCTTTTACATATGGATATTTGTTACAAAGTGCCCCTCAGCTTATTTTTTTCTCCTCTTTGTTCCAAAGAGTGAGATACCACTGCATCAATTCCTCAAAAAGAAAAGAAATAAAAAGGGAACTTTTTGCCTTTCTGTCCACCTTTGGCCTTCTGGAGTTACTGGGGCACTCACAGCACCATCACAGATTTATAGGGCAGACGAACGTTGTTAAACAATCCAGAATAAGTTCATCTTTGAATGGATTTCAGACCACAAGAATTTTGAAGTCTCACTAACAGGGATTTTTTTCTTAAAGCTTGTTCAAAATTAAAAGCGTTTTTATGCCAATTTAAATACGGACTTGGAGATAAAATTCCATCCTAAATATGCTACGTCTCTGGACTCCCCAAAATGGGTTGGTTATTCTAAGTGAAATGTTACGTGTTGAACAAGATAGGCTTGTGCAGAGAATACACATTCCCTGTACCAGACTAAACATTGAAATACAGGGAGGTTTGTTCTATATAAATTCCTGGTAAAGATTAATGTTAAGTGAAGAGATAAGCTTATAGTGCATAAGATGCAATCTGAATTTAACAGCTGAAAGAAAGAAAGTTCTGGGCTCATTATCATAGGAGTGCATCTCAGTGAAACGTTGCCTTGTTTTAGAGATAATTTTCTAGAGAGACTGCAAAATTTATTAGGAGTTGTAACATTTTAGGATCATTGGACTAGCTGGGCTTTGGGGGTTCCTTCCAAATGACCTCTATGTTCTATATTCTGTGTTCTATGTTCTATATTCTATATAAGTGATTGCTGTTCTGTACTGGCACTGGTGAGGCCCCTCGCTACAAGAAAGACATTGAGGCCCCGGAGTGTGTCCAGAAAAGGGCAATGGAGCCCTGAGGGCTCTGGAGTGCAGTGCTATGGGGAGAGGCTGAGGGAAATGGGATGGCTCCACCTGGAGAAGGCTCAAGGGAGACCTTATTGCTCTCTACAGCTCCATGAAAGGAGGTTGTGGTGAAGTGGTTGTTGGCCTCCATTCCCAGGTAACAACGATAGAGAATGGCTTCACGTTGTGTGAGGGAAGGGTCAGGTCAAATATTAGGAAAAATTTTTCCTGCAGGAGAATGGACTGGCACTGGACGGGCTGCCCAGGGAGGTGGTGGGGCCATCGCCCCTGGAGGTGCTCAAGAAGCATTCAGATGAGGTACTAAGGCACGTAGCTTAGTGGGGAAATACTGGTGGTAGGTGGATGGTAGGACTGGGTGATCTTGGAGGTCTACTCCATGGTTCTATGTTTATTCTATCACAGAATCACAGAATCACAGAATCACCCGGGTTGGAAGGGACCTCAAGGATCATG
>NW_024885066.1:473512-719453 GCF_019232065.1 Centrocercus urophasianus
CCATTCCGTTCCCCCAGCTGCTCCCTATTAAGAGCCGTGCTCCAGACCCCTCACAGCTCCATTGCTCTTCTCTGGACACACTTCTGGACCTGGAGAGGGGCAACAAAGCTGGTGAAGGCTCTGCTTTTACATGATTGCTTTCTCCCATATAGAGCCATAATGAGCTTCTTGGGGTTTATAGGAACGTTGGATGCTGTGTTATTTAAACCTTCAATGAATAATGTAGTCTGTGCCTTTAGGTTAAGAGATTATTGACCAGGAGCATCAATGGGCTGCACTGGCAACATCCTGAGTAGTGAGATTGGGGCTTGTGGCCCATTGCTGATGGTGCTGTACTGGGAAGCAAAAGCAGCAGCACTGGCTCTGTCTTAGCCTGAAATTCCCAGATGCCAGCAACTTCTTGACATATTCACAACTACTAAATTTGCACTAAAAACAAACAAAACTGCTGACTGAGCCTGCTGATTGCACTACTTAAAGCACAGTTTTACTTTTTCTTCCTCTTCTCTCCTGAAGAGCTGATGCTTGATGCAGAGAGCTGGATCTATCTCCACTCCTGAATCATCACTACCATTGTTGCCCACGCCAGCTGCAGAACTCTTGCTGTCAATGATCCTGAGCCAGTTTATTCCCTCCTCCCTCTAAGCCTGCAAGGCTGGAAGGGAGAACAAATCCTTTTTCTCCCTGCCAATAGAGACAATTCTGTACAGTGTGTGAAGACTTGGGGTTTGGATGATGATGCTTGAGGTCCCTTCCAAATTGAGCCATTCTATGGTTCTTTTACTTGAAGTCTACTATTTCTGTTTTTAATCAGGGGTCGTACTTCAGCCTTCTACTCCATCTGGTACAACTGAATGCCATGGGAATGGGCTGGGAGATAAGGTTGAGCAGGCTCATCTGTGGGTATGGTCTTCATCAGTGACCTGGATGAAGGAATAAAGTCTGCTCTCAGAAGCTTGCTGATGATACAGTGCTGGGAGGAGTGGCTGACACACCAGAAGGCTGTGCTACCACTCAGCAGGACCTGGACAGACTGGAGAGTTGGGCAGGGAGGAACCTGATGAGATTTGAGTGTAGTTGAGCAAGTGTCGAGTCTTGTGAATGGGGGGGAATGACCTCATGCATCAGTACAGGTTGGAGGCTGATCTGCTGGAGAGGAGCTCTGCTGAGGAGGATCCAGGTATGTTGGAGGGTGACGAGATGGCTGTGAGCCAGCAGTGTGCATTGGTGGCCAAGAAGGCCACTGGTGTCCTGAGATGCAGCTGCCAGCAAGTTGAGGGAGGTGAGCGAGTCTGCATTCAGAATGCTGTGTCCAATTCTGTCCAATTCTGAGATCCCCAGCTGGAAAAAGACAGATCTCCTAGGAGTCCAACGAAGAGCACAGAGATGATGAAAGGCCCAGAGCATCTCCTTTGTGAGGAAAGGCTGTGCAACCTGGGCCTGCTCAGCCTGAGGAAAAAAAGACTGAGGGGGATCTGACTCATGTTTATAAATATCTAAAGAGAGGTGGGAAGCAAATGGATGAGGTCAGGCTCTTGGTGGTGTGTAGTGATAGAGAAAACTTGGACATTGCATGTTAGCATGGAACATTCTGAAGAGCTTCTGCACAGTGTGGGGGATGGAGCACTGGAACAGGTTGCCCAAGGAGGCTGTGGATGCCCCATCCCTGCAGGCATTCAAGGCCAGGCTGGATGTGGCTCTGGGCAGCCTGGGCTGCTGGTTGGCGACCTGCACACAGCAGGGGGTTGGAACTGGATGATCCCTGTGGTCCTTTGCAACCCAGGCCATTCTGTGATTCTCCGATCTTTCAATGAACAACGTTCCTCTTGCTAGTTATTAGCTGATCATTGGTGACACTGATTCAGGTGGCTAACAAAGCTGTTATTGCACAGGCACTGTAGGAAAAGACTGAGAGAGCAGACACATGAAAGGTAACAAGGAGCTTGTTGGCTGTGCTTATTTAATAGAAGAAACAACAACAACAAAATTATTCACTAGTAAATGTCTCATTTCTGCTGCATCTGCCTCTGTTGAAAGGATCAGCTGCAGTCTAGTGACTATCATGGTTAATAGACAGCATTGGCAGACACCGTCTTTGATTTGAATAGAGAGAACAGTCTTGAATACTATTAGAAGCATGTTTTCAGCTACCTTGAACTTACTTAAATATGAGAAATGAAGCTCACACCTTCTCAATTGCCAGTGGCTGCTCCTGTGATATCCTGCAGGACAGCAGCTGAATACCAAGCTTTGCAGGCTGAGGGAAAGTGGCAGGGGGGTATCCTTATTATATCTTTATTTTTCATATATATGTATAACTATATATTTTTAATGTAGCTGCAGATGCATGTGGTAATGTTTTAGAAGGCACTGACTTAGGAGAATTATGCCTAGGTGAAACAATTACAGAATGGATGCAAAGTTGATTAGATAGCCAGATCTGTGGGATAATTATGATTTCTTGTCGAAGTGGGAGAGTGTATGGAGTGGGGCTTTATGAGGGCCTGCCCTGCTTCTGGTGACATCAACTATTTTAATTAACGAGAGCATGCAAATTTAATAATTTGCAGATGGCACAAAGCTGAGATGGGCTCTCAGGCCATTAGAGGGAAGGATTAGAATTCCAAATGACAATGGCAAAATGGAAAAATCAGAAAGTAATCCAATCAGGGCACAAATAAATTCTAAATATAGTCAGGAACGGTCAAATGCACGCACGTGAGTGGGGCTGGGCGGGCTGTCACCTGTCTGCAAGGCACCAGCGCTGGACTGTGCGCTGCGTGCGGTGCAGGCTGTGAGACGCGTGGAGCCAACGTGTGCTGCTCTTCAGCAGGAGGTGTTGGTGTCTCACAGCAGGGTGAGAGCTTAGAGGAAAAGCAGCAGGAATGATTGGAGGGGTAGGAAACGGGACTTGCAAAGAAAGATAGGGAATGCTTAAGCTATAACAAAGTGTTTGCATCCTCCACGTGTGAGTACTGATGCCATTGCAAAGGGCAAAGATATACTGAGTATGATCTGGATCTGACCTTCACGGCAGGTCTTGAAATGCTGGTAAGAGGTGGGTAGATATTGGGGATGTATTGTTTCTGTATCCTCCATTTCCTAAATAGAAGGGCACCTGATGGAAGAAGTGGAAGCCAAAGAAGGAAGAGTAGCATCCTCCTTAATTCTGTACCCACTTTATTTGGAGATCTGCATTTAATCCCAAAGCCCTGAGGTGATCCTTTCAGAATCACCCAATGCCTTGGTGTTGGATGCAGCCTTGCACAGGTCCCCTTGACCAGAGCTTTTCTTGCAATTATGCATGTTGGGAGATCTGCTGCTTGTTCCCAAACTGGTGAACAAAACCACTATTTAATCTGTGGGCCAGCATTCTTCTGTTTGGAAAATGGAGATGATAACAGAAGGAAAGGGACAGAAATCCAATAATATCTTATCAAGCATTCAAACTCTATAGCAGCGAGTGCCATAGAAAACACTCTGAGGAAATAAACAGATTTCTGTCTTTAGAGCAGATGTTGAAATAATTACAGTAAATAAGGCACGAGGCCACTTAGTGAACAGCAAGAGTGGGATGGGCTGCTGGGTTGTTGCTCACTGCCTCACGGTGGTGCTTGTGAGGGAGCCAGAGGGCCTGGGGACAGCAGGAGGGCCATGGGATGCCCTATGGGAGTCCTGCTGTAACATTTAAGCTGTTATGATGGAATGCTTCTGTATGAGGACAGGCTGAGAGAGCTGGGCTGTGCAGCCCCTCCAGGGAGACCTACAGCAGTGTGTCAGTGTATAAAGGGGCTGTAAGAAGGAGGGGGGACTTACTCTTCAGCAGGGTGTGTTGTGATGGGACAGGGGGAAATGGTTTCAAACTAAAAGAGGAGAGATTTGAATTGGGTATAAGAAAGAAGTGTTTATCATAAAGGTGGTGAGGCACTGAAATGTGTTGCCCAGGGAGGTGTTGATGCTCATCCCTGCAAACAGCCAGGGTGAGGCTGGAGGGGCTCTGAGCACTGATGGAGCTGTGGGTGTCCCTGCTCACTGCTGGGAGTTGGACCAGATGGCCTTTAAAGGCCCCGTCCAATTCAAGCAGTGCTGTGATTAGTGTTCATGGGCACCATAAGAGAATTGTTGATGACAGAAGGTCATCTTTGCTGTGCCTTCTTTTCCAGGAACATTTTGTTCAAATTTTGACTGTATCTACAGTCTTACCTCTTCTTCCCTCATTCCCAAATCCATCCTAAAATGAAAGTGAAATAATCCCCATGCTGGCAAATTGATCGCAGTGAGCCTTGGGATCCTGCTGCATCTTAATGCTGCAATCAGCACTGAAATCCTACCTAACCTGTGGTTCAAAACCTGACACAAGCTCTGTCTTAATCCATAACAATTTTGTTCCTGTGCTTAAGCAAAACTTAAGGCATTGCAAGGTCTGCTCTTTATTGCATCGTGTCACTTCTGCATTAAGTGAAATGGGTTGATGACCTAGGTGATCCTGGTGGCCTTTCCAAACTGAATGGTTTTACAATTCTGTGAATCCACGACGAGTGTGAAAAGGAAAATAAAACTACGTGAGTTTATCAGTATTGTGTTCATGCCTGCTGCTTAAATACAATGGAATGCATTTGATACATTCCAGAAGGATCCTTACAGCAAAAGGTATCTTAGCTAAGAGGCTTCTCAGCAGATCCTTGGTAAGAGAATTTGTGAAGATCTGTGTGGTCTGTATGAATGTGGAGAGCTGAGAGATGGAAAATCCACACTGACTTTTGCTGTCCCAGGTGTTCAGCTTTACAGCAGGGATGTTTCTAGCAGTGCAAATCCCACATCGTAAGCCCACCGTAAGTGTGGCATCAAAGGCTGAGAAAGTTATGACAAGTGGTGACTGCATTACTGTGTGCTTTAGCAACTTCTTTTCCAAGGTCTGAAAAAAAGCTCAGAGTTGCTTCAGTCTCCCTCTGTATGGGCACAGCTCTCTGATGCTTGTTACCTATGTTCTGGATTTCACTGCAAGGAGAACGTGCAGCAGTGATTGCATAAACCTTGTTTCTGTAGGGAATCTTGCTAATAAATATCATGGCAGTGCACAGCAGTTTGAAAAGCCACCAGGACCACAGCCCTATACTTTAATTCTGTCTTTCCCTGCTGCTGGAGGGACTTGTCAGATTCTGCTATGCACAGCCACGTGTTGGGGCACGATGGTGCCTTGGGCTCTCAGGCTCTGTAATGCCAAGTGCTAACAAATAGAAGAAACACAGGGGTTTGCCTCCTGGGTATGTATGCTCCATAAACAAACAAACAAACAAAAAATACAGAAAGGCATAAAAATAAGCCAGGAGCTCTGTAATTAACATAGCACCAATCATAGAATCATAATCCAGTGCTTGCTTACTGGTTAGACTGGGACCTGCCTTTGTGTTGCTGCCATTAGGTGTACATGTATGTATAAAGGTACTGCTGGAGGCTTGGATTCCTTCTTCAGCACCTGTCTCCTTTTTGCTTCAATCACCCCAGGGGCAAAGCTCTTGTTTCATGTCGAGAACCAAGAATTGGCGGCTCTTCCCTTATCCAAGTCAGTTATACCACCAGAAAAAGTGACAAGGTTGGTCAGGCAGGACCTGCCCTTGGTGAGGCTATGCTGGTTGTCCCTTATCAGCTCCCTTTCTTCCATGTGCCTTAGCACAGCTTCCAGGAGGATCTGCTCCATGATCCGGAGTGGTCAGGTGCTGCAATGGGCAGCAGGGGAGTGGTGGAGTCACTGAGCCTGCAGGTGTTCAAGGACCATTTAGACGTTGTGTTGAGGGACATGGCTTAGCGAGAACTATTGGTGATGGGAAGATGGTTGGACTGGATGACCTTGTAGGTCTTTTCCAACCTTCTTCTTTCTATGGTTCTATGATCTTCCTCAGCACAGAGGTGATGCTGACAGGTTGGTAGTTCACTGGGTCAGCCCTTCTACTTGTCTTAAAAGCAGATGTGGCGTTGTCTTTTTTCCAAGAACCAAGGCTCTTGGTTCTTGATTCAGCTGTCCTTGTGTTCATCACAGCAGCTTCATGAATTTTGCTTGCTGAACTGCAGTGTTACTACTTTTTTTTTTTTTTTTTTTTTTTTTTCTCCCCACACGTGGACTTAATTTCCCTGTAAGTTTGGAAAAGAGCAGAGCAGGCTGAGCACTTGTCTGTCTGTCTGCTATCTCCTGCTTTAGACTTAGGCTGACACCATTATGGTGAGGAAGCCTTGTGGTTCAGCAGTGCAAGAACTTCTTTACAGTGAGGTGACGGAGCACTGGAACAGGCTGCCCAGGGAGGTGGTGGAGTCTCCTTCTCTGGAGATGTTCAAGACCTGCCTGGATGCCGACCTGTGCGACCTGCTGTAGGGAACTGCTTTGGCAGGGGGTTGGACACGATGATCTCTGGAGGCCCCTTCCAACCCCTACAATTCTGTGATTCTGTGCAAAACCTTCCTCTGATCTCTGGAACGTCATGGAGATGGAGAAATCTCCCCAGTTCTCTTGCTGTATCTACATCAGTCTATTTCCATCACTGTCCTCCGTTTCAGATTGGTTTCTTTTCTTTGCAGACTGAAGTACAGAGCATTCAGGTAGACCTGATGACCAGAACAGCATGAAGGCAACTTGGCCAAGGGTGTGGGTAGACCTGGTAGCTGATGTCTGAGCCAGTGCTTCCCATGTCAATATACTTAAAAGCATTGCATACAAGTATCTAGATTTTGAAGATTGTCATTTTCTATTTTAACTTGCAAGAAATGAACCTAGTAAGAATGATAGAAGCGTTATTGAAATCTCGTGTATTATGCAGGGCTTTGTGCATTGTCTTTGTTAGATGTAATTAGCACTTTGGATGTGCACACATCAGATGGTGGCTGAATAAAGTGCTCATTTAACCCTCCTGCTTCCACATCACATCCTTCTGCCTTGGAATGGCAGTGTTGGAAAACAGGCAAATTCCTGGTTTCAATCAAAAGCACCCAGTGCTTGCTCTGCTTTCAGTGTGTTAAGGAGGCTTGGTTAACACTTCTGTTATTGATTCCAGCATTGTATCTCCTGTACCTTTCCTGACTTTGTGCTACACCTAGTGATGTTACCACGAGTTTAAACATCTCCAATCATACACAGGGCTTCAACTGTGTCTTTTGAAGTTGCTGACTTGTAGTGTGTGTGTGATGTGATGGTCAAGGGGGGATGATGCACGGAGGGAAGGTGGCACATTTTTGCAGAAATAAGGAGGAGGAGCCCTTGATATTCCAGGTGCTTTGCTTTTCTTTCTGAGAGGAAGATTTTTTAAGGTGGAGAATAACAGTCTATGAAATGAGCTTCACCCTGAGCAAAGCACATTCTGGATGAGCAGCATGGGAAGGACAGGGTCTGGCACGGTGCCGTTCTTCTGCCTCATCCACCATGACATGTGAGACCAGAGGATGTCTGTGCTTCTTGCACATCTGGGGGGCTTTTCCAGAGGAAAACCCCATGGAGTGGCCCAAGATGGGGCTGGGGAAACCAAGGAAGATGTTCAGCTTTGAGCAGCTCTTTGTCACACATTGGGTCACGCTTGTAATGGGCTGTGGAAAAGTCTTTGTTCTCTATGGAGCAACAGTGGCAGCAAAGCCAGGAGCTAGAACTCTTGTTCTTCATCTCTTCATTGGCTCAGCCTCAGTACAGGGCTTGACCTACTGACATCAGGAGGAAACTCAGCCTAGGCTATCAGGCAGCTCCTTGCTGCGTGCACATGTTGTAGTGGGCGAGGTGAGCCAAGTCTCGTGCCAGCCTTTCCCACAGGCTTATGAGCGAATGGAAAGCAAATTCTTTTTTATTTTTTTCCTCTGTTGCCTGTCTCCAATCTGAAAAGGGGTGTTTTTGTACGAAATTGCAAACCAATTTGCATACTTCATTTTCTTTACTCTCACAAGTCCAAACAGATCCTTCTTCCCCCCCCCCCCATCCTTCTGTAGACATCTGTTACTAGATTTCTCCTTTTGTGCTCACCAAATCTGAAGCCTGCTGCAGGAGTTGCTGCAGCCTGTGGGGTGTTTCCAGCAGAGCACAGGGATCCCATCCGGATGTGTGACCCCATCCCACCAGCATCTGCTTCAGCTGGGATCACAGCCCTGTAACCTTCCATGGGCTCTGACTTCGTGTTGCTGCTTTTGATCTCCATTAATAATGGCTGAAAATAGCACCAAGGGGCCCTCCCCCTTCCTCCTGCTTTGTTCGTCTCATCGCTATTAAAGAAAGTTGAGACTCCTATTGGAACATGTAATTTATTTATTCATTGCATGCATCCCTACATAGGAGGAGGCACTGTGGCTTTTAAAAAGGGAAAGGCAGGAGCTATGTGTGCTCTGCCCCAGGTTTTATGCAAATTATGTATATTTTTATGCCAATTTGCAGTCAACTGCCTGTCTTGCTAAGGAAAAGTGGCAAGCCTGGCTATGAGCCAGAGCCACAAGGCAATACTTCTGCCTGCGGTGTGAAGGGAAGGGGCTCCTGTGGGTGCACTACCAGCACTGAGCATCACTGGTGCAGGTGCTTGGGGCTGGGGCTGCTGGCCCATCAGATAGGAGGGTGGGTGAAGCCCCAGGCAGGGAATTGTTTCCTCCCCTGTGTATTTCCCTCTGCCTGCTGCTGGCGTTTATCTTGGCTCCAGCACTCTGCGCTACCATGTTCTGCATTCACATCTTGTTTGCAATCCCATCTGCCGGCCGTCCCCAGCCCTGAAAGGCAGCAATACCTGAATTATAGAGGAGATGAGGATCTGCTCCTTGCAGCCCCCCCTCCGGTGCTCATTTCTCCCTTTATCAGCAGTTCCTACCTCTGAGCTTTGCTAAAGCAATTGGAGAGAGAAGCCGCCAAGAAATCCGTGGCACGCGGGGCTGAGCGGCTGCAGGAAGCACAGAATTATGTGCAAGGATGGAAGCCCTGCAGCTGTCCTCGACACGGGAACAACTTTCCATAAACATTTTTGGATGCTTTGGGCTTTTCCGATGAGATTTATTTTAAAAAAAGAAAAATTGAGAGATATTAATGCTGGGGAATGCCCGTTTAATCAGAATGCTGATAATCTGTGTCAAGTTATGGTTTGCATCATTTAAACTGACTGCTGTGAAGGAGTCTGAATGGGATGTGTGAGTTGTGATGTGTTAAAATATTTCTCAAGTGATAAGAGTTATCTGAAGGGTCGGAAGTAAGCTCAGGCTTGCTGCAGATATCCTTTCATGTATTCATTAAATTTGTGGTGAAAGATTAATTGCTATAAACGAATACTGGGGAGGAATATTGATTAAGGTTTCCTCCTCCATTTCTGTGCTGCAGATTTATCCACCTTTGTTTTCAATTTAGGTGAAATATTCGGAAGGGTTTTGTTTAGTTTGGAGCAAGTGGCAAGGAATTACACAAACAAGAAAGTTTGTTCCCATGCACAGTTGGAACATGGAAGGATGCTCAGCCACATCCCCAAAGCTGGAGCTGGACTCTCAAAGCTGCTTTCTTACCTAAAGGGCTTTGAAAACTCCAGTAAAGCCCATGCAAACTGGGATTCAGCTCCTCAGTTCAGTGGTAGTTCACTGTTTAACCTATTTAGGTACTTCTAAAACTCTTGATAGGTACTTTATGGGCATCTCATGGCACATATATTTGAAAATAGCATATTAGCATGGAAGCCAGCTTACCAGCTTCTGTTAATCTTGCTTATGTCGAAGTCACGTGTTTTGTATGCAAAACATTTGAATAATCTGCATCTTTCCAGCATATATTTTTAAATTTGGAATGGGTCCAGAGGAGGGCTGCTAAGATGATCAGAGGGCTGGGGCACCTCTCCTATGAAGAAAGGTTGAGGGAGCTGGGCTTGTTTGGCTTGGAGAAGAAAAGCCTGCAGGGAGACCTCATTGTGGCCTTCCAGTACTTGAAGGGAGCAGATGAACAGGAGGGGGAATGGCTGTGTGTGAGGGTGGATGGTGATAGGACAAGGGGAATGGTTTTAAATTAAGAGAAGGGAGGTTTAGGTTGGATATGAGGAGGAAGTTTTTCCCCCAGAGGATGGTGAGGCAGTGGAACAGGTTGCCCAAGGAGGCTGTGGATGCCCCATCCCTGCAGGCATTCAGGGCCAGGCTGGATGTGGCTCTGGGCAGCCTGGGCTGCTGGTTGGTGATTTGCACACAGCAGGGGTTGGAACTAGATGAGCGTTGTGGGCCTTTGCAACCCAGGCCATTCCATGATTGTATGAAATTTTAATTAAATGACACTGTTCTTGCTGCTCAACTGAATCTCAATTTCAACTTGGTTTGACAAAAATTACCAGTAGTAAATATGTATTGGTCTGTACTTCCTAGACCAACAAAGCATGTAAAAAAAAAATGAGCTTAAATACCAATTCTGACGAGAATGTGGGCTGTAATTAATGGACAATGCTTTTGCATTCTTTTGGTAGCAACAGCACCAAATTAAACTTGGATACTGAATTACTGTATTCTTATTGCTACACCAGTCAACGAGCATCCGGCTGTCTTCAGCAGAATGGCTCAAACTAGATGAATCAATTTTTAAAATGAAAGTTCCTTACTTGTGGTTTTAATCCATGCCTGAAGTTGCTGTTTTAATTAAGGCTGCTGTGAGCTTGGTGTAAATTACAGGGCAGGGAAGGTGATTCTTGCCTGAATTCTGGTGCTGTCTTAGAAAACAGTCATGCTAACAGAGCTTGGGTAAGAGCAGAGCATCAGGGAGACAAATGCGAGGTTATGGCTGCTTGTGATGGTGGAAATTTGGAATTTGCTGTTCTCTGAAGCAGACCATCCTACATTAAAATAAACCATGCACCAGGAGCCTCGTGCTTTCACTAGACCATGAATTGGCCCAAATAGGACAAATTTGGGATGATAATTATGCTCCTTATAAAACCTTTATTAATGCAGTTATTGGACTGTCTCTACCTTTTATTATTTCTGAGTATTTCAGTTGTATGAGAAGTTGTGAATATACACTTTGTGATATGGAGAGGAGCAAAATATCAGGTGAAGATAAGAAGGAAACCAAATGACTTGGGCTGCAAGTGAAAATTGAACTGAAATTCTCCCTGGTGAAAGGCTGCAGAATGAGTGCAGCTGAGCATGGCTGGGCTCTTCCTCTCCTTGTCACGCCTGCGCCTCTTGGGGTCACTGCAAGGCAGCATAGCTGGAGTTTCCATTTCTATGGGTAGATCCTTGTTTTCATGCTTGGTGTCATCAGTGTTGCGGTGAGTAACTGCTAGAGACTCGAATGGTTGGGTTAAGGAAAGGGAGGAAAAATATCAAATCATAGCTGTGACACTAATAAAGCACTGATGTTATTTTATGGGCTGGTCAAAGCATCATGCAGCAAAGTCCTGTGTGCACCTTGCAGTGACTGCACCTCATCTCTGGTCTGGAATGGCACGTCACAAAGGGGACTCACTGCACAGGAGCATCCATATTTCAGCAAGGAGCATTTAGCAGCCATCCTGGCTCCTGGGAGGATCACAGGATCACCAAGGTTGGAAAAGATTCCTAAGACCCTCCAGTCCAACCATCCACCTACCGCCCATATTTCCCCACTGAACCATGTCCCTTAGTACCACGTCTAAATGTTTCTTGAACTCTTCCAGGGACGGTGACTCCACACCTCCCTGTGCAGTCCATTCCCGCACCTGACCATTCCCTCTCGTCCTATCACTAATGACATGGGAGAAGAGGTCAACCCCCATCTCACCACAGCCTCCTTTCAGGCAGTTGTAGAGGTCTATGTGATCTCTCCTGAGCCTCCTGAGGATGAGGATGGAGGACTGCTGGGGTGTGCACGCCTTGCCTCTCAAAGCAATAGGACAAAAGGTTACAAATAAATAAGACTCCCTTAGTCTTTGCCTCTCCAATGTAACTTCTTTTAGCTGTGGCACCAGGGACAAAACTGCTTTATGGACAGTGCAGTTGTATCCCATGGACAGATGCCCACTCAGTGCATGCAGAAGGACGAGCGGGGTGTTGGTTTAGGCTTGTGCGCCAGCAAATTGTGAACCAGAGCTGAGCATTTTTGTGGTTGATGGGATGGGAATCAAAGAGAAACCAGCCTGAGTTGCAGCCGCTAACTGGTGTTCCCAGGGCTGCCTTTTGAACTGCAAGTGCAGCTCAACGCAGTGCAGATACATTCCTCGAGCTCATTAATAAAGTAGTGGAGAGATCATTAAAGCACCCTTCCTTGAGGAGAACCTCTCAATTTTGGAGATGCAGCAGATACAGAAGGTATGCTGTGTAACTTCCCTCACGCCTCCTGGTAAATTAATGTTTCAGAGCCCTGCAGACTTCGTGGCTTCTGGGAGCACAAACAAGCTAAAATGGTTATTTCAGGTTGGGAGAAGCACTGCGTGTTGGAAATTAAAATACTTCCGCTGTGGTTTGCGTGTAAGATGTAGCTTGTGTTTCTTCTGATATCCGTGGAAATGGAGGTTCTGGTTTCTGTGCTCAAAGAGCATTATTGAAAAATGGAACAGTTGCATAGAATTGCCCTAAGTGGAGAATGACTCCTCCCTCTCGGAAAGTGCAAGTTAGAGACCAGTGGCAGCGTGGCATCAAAGCTCCCTGGGCAGCTCCTGCAGCTCTTGGGTTGCTTTGGGTGATGTGTGGGGATCTGAAGAAGCAGCAGTGCTTCTGACCTTTGCCCGTGGCTTTATGCTCCAACTCAGGAAGAGCAGATAAGCCTTTGTTTGTCACCATTCCTTGATGAACGATGCTAGATGCTCTTGGCATGTATATTTTTAAAAGCAATTGAGGGTTTTCTCCAGGGCTGGGCATACCTGCAATAGCCAACCATCCTGTTGGGTATGGATGCCTTATCTGGAGGTGCAGCTGGGTGGTGGCCAGTCCAGAAGCTCCCTGTACTCAAAACCATCCTAAATCTGTGCAATGAGAACTGAATGTCTTGGCAAGGTCTGAAGCTGTATATATTGCATGGCACGATGTATTTATGTGTATTGACAGCTAAGAACAAATGACATTTCCCACTTAGTGTGCACTCATTTCAGCTTGATGTCAATGCAGGGCACTTGAGGGAGAGCAAACAGATCTTTTTTTTTCATTTTTTTCCCCTCCTACTGTATATTGTTACCTATTACAAGCGATATTTCAGATGGCAAAGTATTAGTAGTGATGACACCCTGGAGAATATGCAGTGCCTTAAAAACAATAAAAATAAAAGTCCAGGAGCAATTTTCCTGTTGCAGACTGGTTTGCAACGCTGAGAAGTTAAAAATAAATAAAGCAAACTTGGGAATTGCACAGCAAGCACATTTTCTGTGGAATTACTGAGAAAGAAGCCCATGAGGTCAATTGAGTAGAAATGCAAGTTAAGACAAAGCAGTTCTAAATTAGTAGCTGTCAGGAGAGAGCTAGTTTGGCAGAAAATGTTAAACTGGAAGGAGTTGTAGCCAAGAATGAGTTGCTAGTAGACTCATTAGCACATGGGGAAGATAGATTTCAAGTTAAAGGTCTCTTTAAAAAGTAGAAGGATTAAATCCTCTTTTTCAAACCGAGGAATTTCAGGGTCAGATTTCTGCCCCAGACTAATGGATGTATCAAAAATGGGATGAAATGCAAAAATATCATATGAAATATCCCTGAATGAGTGGTTGTGGAGGCTGAGGGTTGGGAAGGAAGCCTGGGGTAAGAACAGGCTTTAAATGACTGCAGGAAAATGTACAGAATTGGAGCGCAGTCATCAAAGCAAGCCTAGCCTCTAAAATACCTGACTCCTCCTGGAGTCTGCATTAATATTCACTAGCAGCATCTATAATTGCTATAGGAAATCGGGTTAGTGATGATTTGGGCAGGAAGATGATCTTGCTGGGAGACACAGAGAGCTGACTGTCTTGACTTGCACATGTGCTGCCAGTCATAACTTTGCAAAAGGGGCACGATATGCAGTGCAGTGATACTGATGCTCTTGTTCACCTCTCACACACTCGGCAGCTGTCCAGGTGTGGGAAGAAGAGGTCTTGGGAGGAGAAATGAGGTTCT
The DNA here is from genome assembly GCF_019232065.1 of Centrocercus urophasianus. Taxonomy (NCBI): domain Eukaryota; kingdom Metazoa; phylum Chordata; class Aves; order Galliformes; family Phasianidae; genus Centrocercus; species Centrocercus urophasianus. Next base: position 487,535 of record NW_024885066.1, read on the forward strand.
TCAAGAGAGGTGGGGCCAGACCACGTGTTCTCATGGTGCTTGGCAGTGAGGGGGAGGAGGGTTGTGTTGAGGAGAGGGATCTCTGAGCGAGAGGTTGAGTTCCAAGCCATCGCTGAGGCCATTAGATCCTCCAGTGTGATGTCCAGTGGATGACAGGCTACCATGGGGCGTTTGAATGCTTGCTCTTCAGTTAAAGACTTTATCACTTCCTCTCAAGCCAGCGGTGTTTGTCTTCTCTGTCCTGCAGTCGGCTGAGCTGTAGCACCACCAGCCACCAACCCTTGTGCAAGAAGAGCCACATGTGAACTTGCACCCATAGGAATTTCTGCAGTAAATGCCTCCTTCCCCCAGCTCATCCACCACATTAAAAGCCTTGGTACGCCCGAGGAGGAGGTGAGGCTGCATGGCTGTGGCAGAGAGTGAGGTTCAGATGTGCACACATAAATCAGCCATGAGCATTGGGAAGCCACAGCCTCAGACCAAGGCATGGCCTTTGATGAGGTGACAAATACCTGAGTGATCCCAGCACAAGCCAACTGGGCTGAGTGCTTGTGATCAGACGGGCTGCAAAAATGTGTGCTTGAGTTTCACAGAGTCGCAAAAATATGAATCTGAGAGGCCTAGAAGGCAAATCAAAGGAAAGCAAAGCTTGGCATCCGTGTGAGCTGGCTGCTTGTGGGGCTGGGAGTGATGGTGCTGGTGTGCAGCCACCTGCTAGGGGTACTCAATAGGACAGTGTGCATTACATACATGTGCATGTATGCTTCTATATATACACACATGCATGCCTGTGTGTGCATATATAATGTATGTAGAACTGCCTGTGCTGGAAAACACACTTTATTATGATAGGAAATAGAATAGCTGTGGGGTTGTGACATGTTGAGGAAGCGGTGGGGACATCAGAGGCTGTGCCCAGGCTGCTTCTGTCACCAGTGCCATCAGCTGAAGGGAGAAGAAGCCCAAACAGGTGCTGCCCAGGGATGGCCTGAGCTGGAGAACTATGGCTTTTGTACTGAGTGAGTGTCCATGTGGTGGTTATAACAGAGGCAGGTGGCTGAAGGAGGAATGGGAGCCTTATCCATGCAGCTGGCAACAGAATAGGAAGCATTTATTATATGTTATATTATGAGTATATATTTAATAGGGAGTTATGTGGTTACAGCTCTGTCTCAAATGTATGTGGTTGACTCCAAGCTGTGGATTTCAGGGAAACACGGAGCTCTGCAAGGTTCTGGGTGAAAGTGGGAGTTGTGTATTTGCTGATGTACTCATCTGGCTTCCAGTCCTTTGCCACTCCACCCTTTGGCTGCAACAAGCATGGCGTTGTGTATTTTTTGATGGTATTTAAGAACTGAAGGCAACAGGTCTTTAACTCCTTTCTGCTGTGTTCATTAGGAGAAAAATCTTAAGTGTGTCCACAATGTTGACAGCAGTGGGTTTCTGCTTTAGGAAATGAGTTTGTATTTAGGTGGTAAAGCAAAAAATTAAAGCAGGGGGTGCAGCTGAAGGCAATCATCCATTGGCATGATCCAGTTTTGCTTCCCCAAGCCAAATTTCATGTTTTAACATGCTGCTTACAGCAGTGGCAGTTGCAGGGTCACCCATCTGTCTGCAGCAGAGGTGACGGAAGCAAAGCAAGCTTCTCATTTCTTTATCCCTTCATATGATAAACTTGTTCAAGGGAGATTGAAGAGAAATAAATAAGTGCCAGATTGGGGGCTTTTGTTTTGTTTTGTTTCGTTTTGGTCATAACTGCTGGAAGGGTTTCCCATGGGGTAGGAGGGACATGGGGAGCAGATACCTCTGAGCACTGATCTGAGCAGTGCAACGGTGGGGCAGAGTTTATCTGGAGGGAGAAGTGTGAAACTGTGAAACCTTTCACCTTGTGATGAAATTTGCTCATCCCGCCACCCACCAGCAGAAAGTTTTGGGTCTCACCATTGGTACAGGATGACTGGGAGGGTTTCCAGTGCTCTTTTCAGGAAAGAAAAAATAATAAATTCCCTTTTTTCAATATTGAAATGCTTCTACGTATGAAGAAAAGATGAATGGTTTCATCTCCTTGAGGGAGAGCTTCCTCAATAGGATCAAGGATTTGGGATGGTTGTACAATCCCAGCCAGCTATTTGCCATTGCTGCTGCTTGTCTCCCTGCCCCAGATGGACGTGGTGCTGCTGGAAGGACACACGGATCTGTCAGCATGCAGAGACCCCCAGCTGCTGCCATGGGTCAGCTGCAGGCTGTGGTATTAATAGCTTCAGGAGTTGCTATTAATGCACTCCGGGCAGCAGCGAGCTGTACTGCCGCAACATGTGATGGCACGCTGAGTTTGAAATGCTGAAATGGATTTCAGCCTTCAGAAGCAATATAAATTCTATTATTCCAATGAAAGGGGACCTGAAGGGTGGCTGCCCACTGGGCAGTGCTCCTCCAGCTCCTCACACCCATGGAGGCGTGAGTGCTTTACTTCCCAGAGCCAATGCGTGCAGCTTTGGGTGCTCGGAGAGCAGAGCTGCTGCCTAATGGAGAACTTCCCATACACTGGGGAGCAGCAGCCAGCAGTGTGGCTGTGCAAGCACTGGAAAAGATGAAACTCAAAGAAATAAGTGGAGAAAAAATTAATATTCTAATGCATGTAAAGCCTATGCAGAGGGAGTTGAGCTTTGCAGTGCCTCGAGGCTTTGCTCATCACTGAGCTCCCACGACTTCGAAGCTTGGTTGTGTTTTCAGTATGCAGTGCAGGAGCTGCAGCAAAAGGCCTTGAGCTGGGAAGGAAGATGGCATTGCTGGTGCAGGACCTGGGCTGACACCACGGGGTGGTAATGGGCAGCTGAATTTGCTGCCTGTCAGCCTCACCTGCGGGCCAGCATTCCCCAAGTCACATCAAAATGATGGCTGCATTCCCAAGAGCTGCATATACTGCAAATCTTTCATGTTTCCAGGTCCAATTTGCTCTGATAAGACGTATGAGATCGCTGTCAAGCCATGAAGCCACCACTGCCTGCATTTCTCACACTCACTTGTCACTTGCTAGCAGGGATGGGCTTATTGGCGAGTTAAATGCTGCCCTGGCATTCCCAACCCCTTCCTTGTTTCATTGCAGGAACTGTTGAAAGTTTTCTCTATTTAAGAGGCACCAGCAGCCTGCCCTGAGGAGTTTTTCCCTTTTAGCAGAAGGTCACATGGGAAAATTGAGCTTTTCTTGCGCAGAAGTTGATGCAATTGAAAGGGAAAATGAAGCGTTATTGTTAGCAATGCTGAGAACTGGAAGGTGTGACATAACCTGCAGGGACTCACATTTCAAGCTGGGAAAAGCCATTTTAACCTTATTTCCCGGGGAGATCCATTGCTTCTGCTGTGACCAAGCTGCTGCCTTGGAACCTTGTTCTCAGGACTCAGTATTGCAAACTATTGTGTGAGTTAATTTTGGAAATCCCGTTGAAGTGCCTCATCCAGCAGCTGTGAAGCTGGCCTGGGTGTCTGCATGCTGCTGTGTTTCCTCCATCTCCAACCTATAGAAATGTTCTGGGGTTATTTGCAACCTGGAGGGTTGGAGTTAGGTTTGGGGTCAGGGTTGGGATTGGGGTTAGGGTTGTTAGGGTTAGTGTTAGGTTGGGATCAGGGTTGAGGTTAGGGTTGGGGTTAGAGTTAGGGTTACGTTTGGGTTAAGGTTAGATTTAGGATTAGGGTTAGTGTTTGTTTTAGGGTTCAGGTTTGGGGTTGGGGTGGGCTGATGACCACTGCTTGATAGCAGAGGATCAAGTATGCTGACACGAGGCTCTTCATTTTGCTACTGGAAGTAATTAGTGCTGCTTGTTGCTCTTAATTCCTCATCCAGCGTTAAGTGATAAAGAGCCCTCAGTTCTTGCTACAGAGAAATCTGATTTCCAGATTCAGTTGCACTTTGAGTTTTTTAATTAATCCAAGCTGGGGAAGAGAGGATGATGAGTATATGCAGAGATTGTGTGGAAGAACTTGAAATCTCTTCTTGCAGAGAGCCTCTGCTTTCAATGGTCTTATTCCTAACCTAAAACATCTGCTTTTGGTTTTTCAGAAGGGAGCAAAACGAATGAAAACCTCCTGCCTTGGAAGATCAGAGGTGGGGGTAGGTGGTGTCTGTACACTTTCATTAAACAAATCCCAACGTTTCCTTGGCTGCTATCTCCTTGGACTTCGGAGTTATAATCGGGTCAATATGTGGATGGAAAACCTCTCCATCCAAATCTCCAGTGCTGCATTAAGCAAGTGACTGCTTATGACTTTAAATGCCAAGGAGTGGGCAGGGTGGGGTGTTAAAATTGCAGTGTCACGTTACAAAGAAATATTTTTTGAGAAGGTATTTTGATTGCTCTATCATTACAGTGCATCCAGAGCTGCACACAAGGGCAGCACTTGGAGGCTCTATGAAGCAGCTCTCCTGCTGACAGTGGCTCTGTGTCCGACTGCAGCTCTGGTGAGGCTTCCCATTCAAACACCCCTGAGTGATTTTTTTTAGGCTGCTTGGACCTTCTCCAGCAGAGTACATTGCGCAGTTAGGCCAACCCTCACTTATTTAAAAAGTTACAGCTTTGGGGTTTTTTAAAGCACTGCACAGTGCCAAGTCTAATGTGGTGGTCCAAGTTGGAGAAATGCATGGAAATACATTTCTCTTGGAACAGGTTCAGAAGAGGACCACTAAGATGATCAGAGGGCTGGGGCACCTCTCCTACGAAGAAAGGTTGAGGGAACTGGGCTTGTTTAGCTTGGAGAAGAGAAGGCTCCAGGGAGACCTCATTGTGGCCTTCCAGTACTTGAAGGGAATGGTTGCACAGGAGGGGGAACGGCTGTTTGTGAGGGTGGATGGTGATAGGACAAGGGGAATGGTTTTAAATTAAGAGAAGGGAGGTTTAGGCTGGATATGAAGAAGTTTTTCCCCAGAGGGTGGTGAGGCAGTAGAACAGGTTGCCCAAGGAGGCTGTGATGCCCCATCCCTGCAGGCATCCAAGGCCAGGCTGGATGTGGCTCTGGGCAGCCTGGGCTGCTGGTTGGTGATTTGCACACAGCAGGGGTTGGAACTGGATGAGCACTGTGGGCCTTTGCAACCCAGACCATTCTATGGTTCTATTCTATGATAGCAATTGCCTTTATGCCTTTGTATTTCCATCTGCGTGGGCCTGCTGTGCCACCCAAAGTGAATTTTGCAAAGAACAGTGCTGATTTCAGACAGCATCTTTGAAGGATGCATTTTATCACCCTGCTGGCCCAGCTCAGCCATGGGATGGCTGCTTTGATGCCATCAGTTTGGTGATGACAGATGATGTGTTGCTTCTACTGGAGGTGAGGAGCATTTGGCTCACCCAGCTGTGGGAGGGAGCACTGTGTGGTGGTGGGGGCACCCAGCTGGGGCTGGAACAGGACATCGGTCCTCAGCCTTGGCTCCAGAGCTTTCCAGATTCACTTCCCCTCCTTGGTATGTGGGAGTTTTCATTTTTCAATCTTCAGTTCCTAAGGATTGCCAGAGAGATGCAAGGAAGTCCTGATTTTGGAGCAGATGTTGGTTTTCTCATATTCACAGGGCTCAGAAATGTCCATTGTTTTGACAGTAATTCTCTCAGCTGAAGACCCTAAGCCGTGACCCGGAATACTTACTTGCTAAAAGACACAGAATTTTCTTTACAGACACATTTGAGTTATATCCATGAGTTATGTCAGTTGAACCACAATTGTCAGTAAATCTCAATTCCATCAGAGATATACTTTATAGCTGTATATATTTACAAATACTTAATAACATTACTTTTATTCCTAACACTGCTTCATGGCAAAGAAAGTAACCACTTTATCTCCTTTCAGACATTTCTAAATATCCAGTGCAAGAAGCTGGAATGAAGGTGGCCTTTACAAGTGAAACGGTTGTGCCAAAATAAGGCCACGATGCAGTCTGTAAACTCTTGTTCATGCACAAGTTGCAGTGCTGTTCTTGCTATGGGAATTACTTAGGACCAATGGCTAGCTGGTTTCTGTACTTCATCTTGTTCTTTGTACCTCTTGTCATCACCCATAATTTGTTGCTTATTGTTCCAACCCTGCTCTGACATCGGGATTATTAGTTTGCTCATAAAGCTCTCCAGGGCTGAGGATCAGCAATGGATCTGTCTGCGGATCTGAAAAGGATGGAGAGAACTGGCGAGTGAAGAGCAACTTCCATAATAAATACCCAGACTGTATTGTTTAGTTTTTTTCTGATAGCAGGTCCCTCAGAGAAGAAGCAAAGCACAGCTGCCGTGTGCTTCAGCCAGAGCTTCACTTGGGTGAAGGCATTGCAGCCTGGGACCTCAAATCAGAGAGTGCCACTGAAGGGCCAGCAGCGCACAGCTTGGCCGCAGCAGCTGCTGATTCCAAATCCAGGCCTTCAGGGTGAAATCCAACCCCCAATCTCAGCTGAGTGAGCTCAGCTTTTTCTTCCTTCTGTCTCTTCAGTGACACTCCTAGCTTCAGCCCTACCAGGACTAGTGCAGTGCTTGCAAGCTAATATTTAATTTCCCTTCAGCCACAGCTGGGCTCACCTGGATTAGAGTCAGCAGGAGGAAGTATAATTTTCCATGTTGTAATGTTATTTTTGACTCTCAGATGTGCTTTGCTGTAACAGCAGGAAATGTCATCCTCTGTTCGAGCTGCAGTGCTGGGGCAGATCCCTGTTGGAAGGGGCTGGGCTGTATGTGAGGAGCTGGGGCTGTTACCATTGGATTCAGTTAAGGTGACTGTCACAGTGAACAGTTTGACCAGAATGGCAAGGTGCAAAACGTTTTCAGAAATTGAGGTAGGGAAAAAATTGCAAGCTGCCACTTGCCTTTCCTGTTTCCCAGTGGTCAAGCTGAAATAAATGTCAAGCTCAATATTGCATAAATAGTCATTAAAAGATGAATAGTGGGGTGCTTGATGCAGTTCTGAATCTAATTAGAATGTTTTCTCGATCTGAGCAGGATCTTATTTTGAATATCAAGTGTTGGACGATGGAAGATGTGTGAATTCTCACCTAAAATATTTAACAGCAGGGCTGTGTCCTTCCTTCTAAATCAAACAAACCAGTGGAATTGTTTATCTTTGAGCCATGCAAAAGAAAAGTGGATGCCAGATATGGTTTAAGTCCCTTCTCACCAAGAATCTGTCCTCTGAAATATATTTGCTGAAAGAAACAAGCCCAGCTCCAGATTGGTGCAGTCCAATTGCTTTCCTAGCTGCAGGTTTTGGCTCTCACAGCAGGCCAGCTCCTTCCCACTGCTGATGTTTATTCCTGACCATCGTGTTGACATTTTCTTGTTTCCTCCATGGTCTGTTGTGTGCTTTTTAATGTTGTTCACCTGGATTCCTCTGTGCATGGCTAACACCAGCACTCTCCTCCAAACAGTGTGTGCAACACTGTAGGTGAAGCCATGGAGGAACCACACCTCTTGCTTTGGGAGATCATCATGCCCACAAATGGGACTTGGTGAGCCCAGATCCCAGTGTGTGCACAGAACCTGCCCAGCCCATGGCCAAGAATTTCCTGCAGGCTTCTTGCAGCAGACCAGGCTTTGTATGGTAGCTTTTTGCCTTTCCTATTCAGAGAGAAACATGGAAGGCAATGCCAAGCTTCCAGACTAAATCCAGTCCTTGTCTGTTGTCTCCTCCCAGAGGAGGGCCACTAAGATGATCAGAGGGCTGGGGCACTTCTCCTATGAAGAAAGGTTGAGGGAACTGGGGTTGTTTAGCTTGGAGAAGAAAAGCCTGCAGGGAGACCTCATTGTGGCCTTCCAGTACTTGAAGGGAGCGGATGAACAGGAGGGGGAATGGCTGTGTGTGAGGGTGGATGGTGATAGGACAAGGGGGAATGGTTTTAAATTAAGAGAAGGGAGGTTTGGGTTGGATATGAGGAAGAAGTTTTTCCCCCAGAGGGTGGTGAGGCACTGGAACAGGTTGCCCAAGGAGGCTGTGGATCCCCATCCCTGCAGGCATTCAGGGCCAGGCTGGATGTGGCTCTGGGCAGCCTGGGCTGCTGGTTGGTGATTTGCACACAGCAGGGGTTGGAACTAGATGAACAGTGGTTCTCTTCAACCCAGGCCATTCAGTGATTCTATGATTCTGTCTTATGTGTATTAGAGCATTTCCTCTTGTAGAGCATTTCCTTTTGAATAATAGTAAAAAAAAAAAAAAAAAGTAATTTACGGATTTGATTGATGTATCATTGCAACAAATTTGATAATTTTCTAAATTCTATTATTCACAATCACTTTCTTTAGGCATTTGAGAGTAGAAATTCCCTGATCCCTCTTGGGAGGATCTCCAGGAGGAGAGGACTGTTGCAGCTGGTGCTGCACCGTTGCTTTTTTTGCTTTGCCCAGGAGGCAACAACTCTTTCACTTAACATTGCAAGAGTGTGTGCCAAAGCAAAACCCACAGCCAAAAAATCGGAGCGGATGTGGGGTTGAGGTTTGGGAGAAGAAAGGGAGGGATGTGCCCAGGGAGCTGCACCTCACTCTGGCCTTCTGGGACAGTCAGGCTACCAAATGCCATTTGCCCTGAGTGTGATGGTCTGAGTTACTTAACCTCAACTCAATTGATTCAGCAATGGATGTTTTCATTAATTCCTTCCCAGAAATGGCTTCCACTGGCAGTCTGGTTGTTTAGCTGGAAATAAAGGCGTTCTCCTCCTGATGGAGATACGGGCAAGGCGTGCAAAGTTGGTAATTACAGGCTTTCTGAAAGCCTAAATGCGGATGCTTTGTGTCTGTTAATGAGGTGGCATTTTGTTGTCACCATGCTGCTCTAAGGCATGGAAGGAGTTTATAAGGACTGGCCGTATCTGTTGGTAGACCAGCTGGCAGGGCTGATAAAAATGGGCAAGGGCTTAGGCATGCTGGTCTGGTTATTACTGTTCCAGTCAGTTTAGTTAGTCTAATAAAAAGATATGACTTCTTACACGCTTGAATTCTCCTGTATGCTGGTAGCTTCTAGGTATTAATGTAAAGTTCGTATTTTTACTCGAATGATCAACTTTTACCACTCGGAGATAGGCAGGTAAATCTACCAACCTGATCTGTACTCAACCTGCTAAAAGACATCTCTGAGCTTTTACCTGCTGCTACCAACCTCGCTTGTTGCCCAGCTCATTTTCTCAAGGGTTAATCGAGAGCAGATTTTCTGAACTCGAATTATTTCTGCCTGATCTGATGCAGGGCTCCCTGTAGCCCCCTTCAGTGAAAGAGGTTACATGAATTATCAAGGGGTAGACTATGAAAAAGTTGAAGTTAATTAGAAATTCAGAACTTGGCCTTCAGCCAAATTGCAGTTTTCTTTCTCTCCTCCCAGTTTGGAACAAAGTTTTTGCTGCAGATCTTAGCCTAAAAATTCAGAATAACTTGTTTAGCTTCTTGTCTACTGTTTATAGCATAATCCAATGAGTTATAAATGCACAGAAGTATTTCAATAAGGCAACTCAAACACAGCAGAAGTTTTCAGTGTCTGGCCTTGAGTTGCTCTCTGTGGATGTTTTCTATCCAGGGTTATCTGTCCTGAATGGAAAAGCTCTCCTTAACGTGTGCATACAAGAAACTGCATCCCAAAAGACTGCAGGAGTGAAACCTCATCATGCAGGTTCCTGCTGCTGAGCTGCAGTATTTGCCATGATGAGCAAGTGATGATGCCCCAAGCCCAGAGACTTTGATAGCACCTGGCCCTGGGCAACCTGATGGAGCCATGGATGTCCCTGTGCATTGCAGAGGGGTTGGACTAGATGGCCTTTGAAGGTCCCTTCCAACTCTACGGATGCTGTGATTCTATGAACTGAAGCAGTGAGGAGGAAGCACCACACCTGGCATCTTACCTTTGTAGACTTGTGCTTTTAGTTCTGAATGTTCAAACTTCAAACGTCAGCTCCCCATCACATTTGCAATCTAAATCCAACCATGAACCCTTGGCATGCAACTTAGACCTGCAGCTTGGACTGCTCCATTCTCCAAAGGTTCTGACTTTAAGGTTATGAGGGACCCAGTCTCAGGCTGTCTCTCTATGGCTGTACCCAAATATGCTGCATCTCCAGGAGACCAGTTCTCAGCTGCTGCTGCTTTATATCCTTCTGAGATGCCGCAGCTCTGAACTGGCAGAACATCCATGCTTTGGGCAAACGTGAAGCCTGAGTGTGAATTGTGGGGAAACGCATTGTGTCCAGTTTTCCAGTCCTGACTAGGAATCACAGAATTGTAGGGGTTGGAAGGGACCTCCAGAGATCATCGAGTCCAACCCCCAAAAGAAGGAAAGAAGCTCCTTGCTGCATCAGAAATATGTTTGCCTCTGGAGCAGAACAGAATTGACACCTAGAGCTATAAAATACAGTTCTTAGTAGCTGGTGGGTCTTATTATTTTTCTGCAAACAAAGCTTCTGTCCTTGGGTTTTTCAGCTTGGCAAGTCTTTCCTCTGCACAGTGCTGTGCTGGCACGAGCCCATGGCTGCACAGCGCATCCTCCAGCAGCAGCAGGGTGGGAAGGAGAGGCTGTGTGGCATACAGGCTTCTGTTCCACTGCATGCTGCTCCAGCATGGCAACATAAAATAAACATGTTTATGCTGGGAGTTAAAATAATAACGATAATTAAAAAAAAAAAAAAATCAAACAAAAAAAACCTCCCAACAATTATTTGAAGACCAGAATTCTTAAAACTTAATCAACCCAAATGATGGATCTGTGATAAATGTCAGCTGCAGGCCCAACTGAGACTGCAGGCTGTCCAACTCAATGCTTGCAGCAGAGGTCACAGTCAAAACCTGCAGACTCTTTCCCCAGTAACTCAAGATATGACTCTCCCCATTGCTCATCTGCCCTCCCATGCATATTCCTAAGCAGATGATTCTGTGATAAAGCAGCGAGGGACCATTAATATCTGCACAGCTTTGATGTCCTCAGGGAATAGTGCTACCAAACCTTGCAGTGCTTTTGCTGCCTTTTTTTTTTTGTGTTGGATCCCAGATGAGGAGCAGGTATTCCTGTTTATCATCCCGTGTCTTCAAGGGGAGAGCAGCCGTGGAGCCCCAGGTGTGCACGGCAAGGACGGCTGCCTCGTGCCCTGCTCAAAACACCTCAGGATAGGAAAGCAATACACTCCCTATTCCACCTTAATGGTTTTATAATCACCCCCCAGCCTTCGTTTTATTCTTCTGCCCATTCACTATTTTAATTATGATTTTTTTTAATCTCCCCGGGCACTGAAACCTCTTGGATTTTGCCTTTTGGTTCAGTTATTTCGGGAACTCATTAAATGCCCAGGTCACGTGCTTGTTATTAGAAAGTGAAAACAAGTCCCTGGCTGTGCCATGGGAGAGACTTCATGGTGAATTACCGTAGTTAAGTAGTGGCTTAACAGCTTGAGACTCTTCTAACATTAGGCAGGGTTTTTTTAGACCCTTAATGCATGGCAGATTATGATGCTTTCGTTACTGAATGGTATGAGGTTATTGTCTGTGGTTGCCTTAATATGGCTCTTTGTAGAGGGATAACATGCAATCCTGTGCACGCTGTAGAGGAATTAGGTAATGTTCTCTGTTCGACGACAACAAGGAATGATTTAAATCTAGGGGGAAAAAAAACCCCACAATAATAAGCAAAACTCATCCTACTACTTAGCTACTTTTACAGATCTTTCTAATAGGATTCAGACTGGAAGCGAAGTTGAATTGTGATGTGATTCATCAAAGTCTAAATTTCACTGGAGTGCCATACATAGGTAAAACTATTTGCTCTGAGTTGTTGCTCTCATGCCATTCCTCCCCACATTGAGATCACTGAAGGCTGTTGTGAAGCTGGGGCATCACAAAACCCTACAAGTTGCTTTAAGGAACATCGTTTGGAGGCTGGACTTGATGATCTCCAGAGATCCCTTCCAAGCCCTACAATCCTGTGATCACAGCTGGTAGTGGGACAGCAGAGAGTGTTAATTATAATTATGTGTAATGCTGCATTGTAATTATGACTCTGATCTATGAACTGGGTAGAGCAAGAATCCAAAGGTCTGCAGAATTCTGTTCTTTAACCTATGACTGTAGGTTGATGTGCTCATTCCGGATGCATGGACAGGTGTGCATGCTAAGAGAGCTGTATTCTAAAGTGAGGGCAGGTGATGGGAATCCAAGGTAAACGTGTGAATACTCTCAAGTGTGTACCTGGAGTTTGTTGCAGTTGGCAATAGGCTCAGTTTGCTCAGGAATCCTTTTATCTCTTATCAAACTGTGCTCTCTTAAACTTCAAATGAGCCAGGTTGGGTAACGTCCTCTGCAAAGTGGTTTGGGTTCTTCAGTGCAGCATCTCCCTTGCTGGCGTTCCATCCCTCCTGACCAACCCTGGGACACCTGTTAGGTTCCTGGGCCATGCTTTGCCTTTATCTTTGTTTCCTCCTAAAGAGTGCAGGAAGAAAAATGGCAGAACAGCCAGCATTCCTTGCCTTTCCATAGGAACACAGAATCAGGAAGGTTGGAAAAGACCTCTGAGATCCCCAGATCTCACCCCAACACACCCCACCATGCCCACTGCCCACATCCCTCAGTGCCAAATCCCCACGTTTCTGGAACACCTCCATGGACCCCACCACTCCCTGTGCATCCTGTGCCAATGCATCACCACTCCTTCTGAGCAGAAATTGTTCCTGATATCCTCCCCTGAGACAACTTAAGGCCATCACCTCTCATCCTAACAAGACCCAAAGAGCTTTAGTAATGCTGGTATCCAAAGGAAATGGAAATTTGTGCTAACAGTGGAGCAGGACAACTTAATACATACTTAGGAAAAAAAAAAAAAGGCAAAAACAAAAGCAGCAAGCAGCATGTGAGAATCCATAGTAATTTTTTTCCCCAGATAAATGCCCATTTAATGTCAGAGCCAAAGCACTGAGCTCATCCTCGTCCTGCTGAGATGCGCACCTGACTGTGCGTACTGCATACACAGCACTGGAAATGGATGCTGTGCAGTGCATGGGGGAATATTTCCTTTTGCAAATAATCCCAGTGCTCAGGACAAGCTCCAACCCAGCTGTTCTCTGCCTGTGAACTTCCCCACTTGGTTGGGGCTGAAACAGCTTAGTGTTTCCAAAGCACAAGGCAATGTCAAATAGCTTTGAATAAATAAGAAGATCTGTATTAAATAACAAACAGGGGCAAACAGTGTGAAGGTAATTGGTCCAAAGCACTTGCATGCTGTATGCGTGCTGTTTTCTGTAAGAAGGGCTGATGCAAACTCAACATGGCACACATGAAAAGGATTAAAACCTCATTAACTAATTGCTTTCAGGATGAGTTTATTGAGGCCTGTTTCTGGAGAGGATCAGGTGGTTGTGTTCTGCTGGTGTTGTTGCAACTCCTTGCTGCCTTCTAGCACCTGGAGGTAGAGCTTGAATGGTCATGAATGTGAGGATCATGCATAGAAGCTGGAGGACTCAGACACCTCTGAACCTTCCTAATGGACTTGGTTTAGTGGGCAGTGTTGGTGCTTGGTTAGGCTCAGTGATCTTAGAGGTCTCTTCCAACTGTAATGATTCTGTGATTCTAATCAAGGCAGGAGCAACACGGAGGCAGTCTGCACGGAGAAGCTGTTAGCAGGGCTTCTTTTCAGCATCCTGCTGTGCTTGGAGGCTTCTCGTTGGGATTTTGTGAGGGATAACAGGATTCAATCCTTTCCTTCCCCCTGTGCAGCTCCTTGGGACTCCCGAAAGTGGAGACAGTACTAAAAGGACATAAAAATATTAGGCAGAGTCCAAAGGAGGGCTGTGGAGGTGGGGAAAGGTTGGGCTGTGCACCACCGTTCAGTGCTCAGTTATGGATCAGTCCTGTACCAGCAGAGCCTCGAGCTGCCTCCTGCAAATGGCTCAGGCTGGCAGATGTGACAAAAAGAAATCCAAAGAGGGAATTAAAACACAAAGAGGTGTCCAGCGTGAGGCTGAGAGTGGTTTGGGGGCTCAATAGCCTGGTTATCTCACTTTCTTCCCTCTTGCTGCACTTGTTTCAATGCCTACAGTGACACACAGTGGTGATGAGTTCTGTGGTGCCAGAGCTCTGCCTGAGCTGTGCCCTGGGCTGCAGGCTGCTTAGAATTTGGCCAGACAAGGAGGCTTTGGTTTTACCTCTTCCAACACATCACCTGCTTGTTACAGCTTTTTCTCACGATCAGCAGAGAGCTCTGGGTTTCATAAGCTGATTTATGCCACCAGTGCCACGTTCAAATCCTCTTTGTTTGTTTTTCTGTCATAATGCAATTTTTTATCCCTGTGTAAGCAGCAATGGCATAAGATACAGAGTTCTGCCTGGCGTGTTTCTTCTGCTCTTTATGCTCCTGGGAGCCACCAGGAAAGTGCTGCTCATCTGCTCCTTAAGAGAAGTCTTCCTGCATATTCCCCATCTGCTTCTGGATGTGGTGTTTGCACAGGAGGTAGATAGCAGTTTTCACAAGGATTTTTTTTTTTTTTTTTTTCCTAGCACGTCATTGCTTCATTTCCCAAGAAAATTCTGATTTTTTTCCTTCCCCCCCTCCCCCCCCCATCCAAACTCCCATTCAAAGAACAATTAGATGAAGCATTGGGCTGCCTGCCTGCTTGAGCCATTGCTGCACGTTTGGTAGCTTCAACCTGAGCAATCCCAGCTTCTCCACCTATTAAGATAACCGTGCTGATAAGCTTGGTCTTGAAAGGTCTGAAAGGTGCGTGCAATCTCCCTCCTCTGGAAATTGCTCCTCGCTGGTGTGTGGGTCAAGGTCAAGCTGCTGGCAGCCCGCATCCATCTGGAGTGCTGCCAGAGGGGTTGACAAACCTCTTTTTCTCCTATTTGAGAAGCAGCTCCTTGCTCCCTCAGGCTGTGTTTGCAGGAGGACCCTGGGGGCAGTGGGTGGGCAGTGATGCTGGGCTGCTCCTGACATTTTTTCCGCCCGCCAGTGCTCAGCCAATTGGTGAGGCTGGAGCAGCGACACATGAAATATGATGAATTTCAGCTGGGGGGGGTGGAGGGAGGACTGCCTGCTCCTTGGTTTGCACGCTGGGGGCTGCAGGGAATGGCCCTTTGCTGACTGCTCCCTGCCCAGGAGAATGCAATTGGCAGCCTGGTGCTGGGGGCACCGGGACACCCCCAGGGTGCTGAGCTTTGGGATACAGTGCTGCAGGGGGAGCTGACCCCCCCCCCCCCCCCCCCCCCCCCAACTCTGTGCTGTCCCCAGGGAACTGCGTTGTTAGAGGAGGAGCAGTTTTGGAGGGGCTTTGGTTTGGTTCGTTAAACCGAAATCCCACCTCCTGGAGAATGCTTTATTGCCGTGCCAGAGCTGCTGGGTTCAAACTTTGCAGTCTGATCCTCGGTTTGATGGGAAGCACTTGACAGAGCCGTGCTGTGTTAACCCTCACACAGCACCCTGGGACCGAAACTGTTAATACCAAAAATTCAGTTGTAACCAATTCAACCCGGATCAGGAGCGGCCGCGCAGCTCCCTGAATCGCATCCAGCAGCTGTTCATTTTTATAATGACTGTGCATTTATCCAAGAGCCGAGTGGCAAGTTCTCTGTTTATTATTATTCCCCCCAGTGGGGAGGGCTGGGGGGGGGGGGGGAGCGAATCCTATTAGAAAAAAATATATCTCTAATAATATTAATGAAGAAGGGCTGCTCACGCAAACCACACCTCCTCCTTTGCTCCGGCTGTGCCACCACTGCCGCTTTATTAATTTATTTGTGCTGCGAGCGATGGTCCTCCAGAAGTGATAATTGGTGCACTGTATCTTTAAAAGGTTAAAACCCTTTTCAAAAAGGCCCAGACTCATAGTGGGAAAAGACAAGAGAGGCTTTGGCTGGCTTTGGATCCAGAAAACAGCTGCTGATTAGAGGCTGCGTCTTCAGGCTGAATTTATTACATATTTTTCAGCAGCAGGGATTCTAGGAGGAAGCTTCCGTTTGGGTTTCTTGAGCACGGTTTATTTTTATTCAGAGGAATAACAGAGGAAGGATTTGTTCCGGCTGGAGCATGCTCACAACCTGCAAGATCTCCCATTATTAAACTGCCTACTTTGGGGCTTTAATATACATGTGTGTTTTTTTTTTTTCCCTTTTTTTTTTTTTTTTTTTTTTTTGGGTTTTTTTTTTTTTGGCGGGGGGACCCCCTCCTTTCTCTATTTTTTTTTTTTTTTTTTAATAATTTATTTCGAAAGAAAGCTGATCTCGTAATGAGCTTTCTCCTTCCTCACTCGAAACAGGTGCTAATGAAAGAATGCAAATAGCACCGCCTGAGCCGAACATCTCATAAAGACGGGAGCAGCGCGGAGCGCGGATCGCTGCCGGCCCCCACCCCAGGTAGGCACCCGGTTATTTGTCGTGGCGTTTTGCAGATGGTCCCCCCCCCCCCCCCCCAACCCCCAGCTCCTCACTGTGGCCGCACAGCGATTCCATTTTGCTTCCCCCGAAAGGTGTCAGGTTGCTGCTGCGTGCGACCGCGTACGGGCGATAAGCGGGCATACAGACGTGTGCGCATCGCCGGGCTGATCGCTGGCTGCGCTCCCCGCCGTGCTCACCTCGGAGCTGTCACGGCCACCCCGTCACCCCGTCCTCACCGCCGCTCCTCTGCCTGCCTTCTCCCTCTTGGCGCATGAATTCATCGTCCGCTGACAGCAACTTCATTTTCTGGCGGTGCGAGTGGGCCGCTAGGATTTCTGCCCCCGGCAGCGTGGGGCTGCTCGCCCTCCTGGGCGATGCGGGGCGGCCCTGCTCCCTTCCCACCCTCCCTTTAGGAGCACAGACTGCTGTTACTACGGCGCCCATACGCGGGTTTTTATTTGTTGTTAACGCTGATATTTTAACACGGCCCCGAATACCCTTCTGCCTGCACAAAGCCTTCCAACGTTGCTTTTTATTTGCGTGTCGGCATCCGGGATGTGATCCTCAGAGGTTTGTCCTTTGCTGGCAGCAGGAGGTTTCCCTCGGCTCGGCGGTGCAGCAGCTCCATGCAGCACTGCTCTGCTCTTTGCTCACCCTCCAGCTTTTCCGCTCTGCTCTCCTCCAGCTGCACGCTTGGGTTTGCAGCAGGGACTGCAGTGGCCTCTCCAATGGCCCAATCCTGCCCTCCCTGGGATCCATCCGGCCACGTGAACCTCCAAGGGCACAAAATCAGCCCTTTGTCTGCAGTTGGTGTTTCTGTCATCTCGATGTATCGCTCCTCTGTCTGCACGCAGTTTTTTTGGCCGTTAAGGAAAGCCAGCAAAAAGTTTACCCTGATTAATTGTGCGAACTGAGAGTGGGCAGCGCATGAAATAAAACACGTATTTTATACAAACAACCCCTTGGGGGCTTCCTAGAAAGAGAACTTGTGAATATTTAACCTGACAGATACAAGGTAATCAAACTTGAATATGCACCCTCCCCCCCCCCTTCTTCCAAAAGCAAATAATTGTTAATTAAGAGCTTGATGTGGGGTGCGTGCGGACGAACATGATTAAAATATGATTAAAATATGCTTTTGACCCATGGTGGGGAGATACTCTTCCAGGGCTGGTTTTTGGCTGTGCTGCTCACAAGGACAGGCAGAGGGGTCCCAGACTCTGGGGCTGTTGTCCCATGTCCCCCAGTGAGCACATCCTTCCCTGCCCCATCTCTGGGCATCTAGAAATGGCAAATCCAGTGAGAGGGAAGTGTGTTTCTCCCCTAGATCTTATGCTCCGTTGTGCTGGGCCAGCTGTGCTCAGCTCTTGCTGGTTCTCAGTGCCATGCCAACAAACACGTGTGCCCAATGCCGTGCTGTCATTGCTTTGCTTCTTATTATTTTTTGGAGACTTGTTCTTAATTGAGACTTGTTTTTAATCGAGTGGATGCAAGCCTTCCCAGCTGTGATGGAACATAGAGGCTTCTTGGTCTGTTTCCTCTTCCTGCTTGCTCTGTGGGTATTCTGTGAGCTGGTGCCATGTGGGATGTTGCTACCTGTCTGAGGCTTGCTCAGGTCATCAGTGCTGGTGGGAAATGGTTTGGTTGAGAAAGCCAAGCACTTTGGGGACTGAGGAAGGGGAATTGGCTTCCTTCCTAATAACCATCCCCACGTGTTGCCTCATGATGATAGCAGGCATCAGCTCCTGCTCTTGGGATGCCAAAACCCTCTGTTGCTTTGCTCAACCCCACCAACCCTCCCAGCAACTGGAGTGGGACACACAAATCTTGCGTCTCGCTGCAGGAGCTGATGCTCCTCTGCAGACCTGGCTGCAGCTGGCACCACGTGGAGCTGCTCCCATGGAGTACCGTGGTGGGAGCTGGAGGGCCAGCATCCGTCTGACTTCTGTTCCTTGATCAGCTCCTGAGAAAGGGAAGTGAAACACACAGACTGTCACTCCCCGAGGAGCCCCAGTCACCCGATGCCATCGTGCTTGCAAAGGAAGCTGTTAATTATTTTGCTGGAAACGGTTGTAAACTTCTGTAAACGCATACAATGTGGCTTTCAGATGGGTTTTTCAGCATTCGTGGTTCATTTTATGGAAGATACTGCAGCTAGCTTGCTCAATTGTGCTGTGCAGTAGGGATATCTGCTGGGGGAGCTGATTGCTGTAGGTGGGTCATGGATCCCTCCAGGGCTCAGTTCCTTGGGTACAGCATAGTTCTGGATTCCTGCCTGGTTTGGCAATTACCACAAATCTCAGCTATCTCTATGCGTGACATGGATCTGATGAGGAAGGTACCAGTGCCAGGAGAGAGCAGTAACCCAGTATTGACCTAAACCCATCATTTTAAATTGGACCGGCTAGGAGAGAGCCTCTGCCTTATGCTGGTAGGAGCCCAAAGCACACTGGTCTTTTTGGCTAAAAAAAATACCTCATTTCTCCATGGAAAGCTAAATACCTGCAGCTGGCCTGGCTGTGGCACTGGTTAGGATGGATGCATCAAGGAGTATGAGTATAGCATCCCAGCATGTTGATTTACAGGGTGGTTTGAAGGTGCATGTGGTTATCTGAAGATCAGAGGAGTGCTGGTTTTTGCTTATCCATATTTAACCACATTGCTGCAAAATAGATGGCAGAATTCGTAGCCCGGATCTCCTCAGTTAGTTTTCTAAAAAGCTTGGAAACTTTTATTTCAAGAATGGAAATGTACCAGCTATGCAAGTCATGGATTTGCTCCACTCTGATCTCAGTGGTGATCTGAGGTGGGGGGAAGAAAGCAGCACGGCCTTTTTTGTTCCCATTTAACCTTTCTGCGTCTTACTTTCTCTTCTGTGTGGGAAATGGGGAGGTGGGAGGGGGAGCCCATTGGCCAAGATCTCAGTGTGAGTCCCTGGCAGACTGAAAATACGAGTAATAAGTTTTGACTCTAAGCTCCAACTGCAGACAGCAGTGCTTGCTTGCTGGGCCAGCACCAGTAGGAGAGGGAAACGCATGGGGGGAGGCACACATCTGACTGCACGGATAATCCAGATGGTTGGATGTGGTTTAGTGCACAGATGATGCTGAGAGCAGCCCAGGCTCCTGGGGTTGTGGTGGGGTCTGGGCTGCTGGGAGGTGAATGTGGCAACCAGTTGCTGTCACCAGAAGCTGTACATGGTGTGGACAGCTTGGGGTCTCAGCAAGCTGCGTGTGAAAGCTCTCATGACTGGAGGACGTGGGACACTGCTGGCATCCCCTGAGAGCAGAGGGAGTCCCAGAAATAGATGCAGGGATGGTCCCAGCCCGAGGTTGGGCTGGATGTGTTGTGACCCAGGATGCCCTAAGGACTCTGACCCTAATGGCGCCGGCTGCTGAGCATCACCCTGCAGCTGGAAGGGGAGAATCCCACAGCCCTGCTGCTCCATGGCTCCTGAGTGGGGATCCCATGGGATGTTGGATGTGCTGACCACCCCCTCGAGCACCCCAGATGTTTCACAGCTGGGACAAAAAATGCAACAGAGAGGCTGCCCCTCGCTTCCCCTGCCATGTGCCATCTCTTCGTTCTGGCAGCTCTTGATGTGGGATGCATGGGCATCTCTGAGAGGAGCTCGGTCGATGAAGTCTGGTCGAGGAGGTGACCGCGGGTGGCTGGACCATCTCCCATGGCTCTACAGGAAGGGCTCAGGGCTGCTGCTGACTCATGGCCCCCGCTTGGGGGCTGCCGGGAAAATGGAGTGAGTAAACCCTGATGTAAGGAGTAATCTGTTGAAAATAATTCACTGCGGAATTCATCGTTCTGTTCTGTGAGTGAGAAAGGCGAGCGCTGCTTGTAATGATGTCAGGATGATCTCAGAGTCCTTCAAAGCACACCTCCACTGCAAACAAAACTTTTAACCCCCTTTTTTCAGCTGCCCTTTGAGTTGAAGCATGTTATACCTACCCCTGGTGGGTGTTGCTGCAGAATGATAAATTTTAAATCAAAAGGTCTAGAAGGCTTGGAATAAGCAAAGGAAAAATTGAGAGGGGTTTGGTTAGAACTTGTGTGGTCTCCCAAATAAACCTCATGTGCAGGAGAGACGCCGGGAGGTGCCCAGCTGTGCAAGCAGCATCCCCTCCTGCCCCAGTGCTGGTTTATCTCACCTGCATCCGTCCTACATCCTCTATTTCCAAGGAGTTCCCAGTCCTCACAAGCCAGTTCCCATTTTCCCACAGGTTTCAGTCCCCCAGAACGCATTTGTTGGCCCTGACTCTGTGTTGGTTGTTGCAGTCAGGTTGGCACTCCTGCATGTTGCAGGTGTCCCCGTGCTGACATCCTGCTTTTAGTTGCTTAACTCGTATTCCCACCCTGAATTTTGTTTTCGGTTCTGGCATCTTAGTGAATTTTATAGGAGCGTGAAAACTGTTGAGCTGAACGGATGGTTTTGTTTTTAATGGCCGTACCAAAGCAGTCTGGTCAGGTTTCTGCAGAAAGTTATGTGCTGTATTTGCTAGAAGTGGATGCTGTGTGCAACCTGGCATGGCCTGCACATCTCCAGCAAGCACGGGCAACTTCTCATAGTTTAATTATAGCCAGAGCAAAGGATGTGCCCTTCAGCTGGGGCAGAAAATGTTCTTTTACTCCTCTGTTAAGCTGTGGATTAAGAGTTGATGGGATTTGCTTTTCCTCTTGTGAGGACGTGGTGCTGAAGTGGCGTGGAAGCAGAAGTTGTGCTGTAAGTTGTGCTCCTTGGTTGGATGTTGCTTCAAGTTATTCTTCCTCCTCTTTGTGTGCCCGAAAAGCCACGCGTGTGCTCTGCTAGGAAGATATGAAGACAAATGGCATAGGTGGTGTGAGTGGCTGGGTAAGATCTGGGTTACTATTAGCAGTGCTGGTGTAAGACAGCAGTGACTTTCAGTCACACTTCTTCCTCTGCCTTCATTGTGCACCAGTAAGAGGCATAACTGAGGTGATCAGAGGGCTGGGGCACCTCTGTTATGAGGACAGGTTGAGGGAATGGGGCTTGTTTAGCTTGGAGAAGAGAAGGCTCCAGGGAGACCTCATTGTGGCCTTCCAGTACTTGAAGGGAGCAGATGAACAGGAGGGGGAACGGCTGTTTGTGAGGGTCGGTAGTGACAGGACAAGGGGAATGGTTTTAAATTAAGAGAAGGGAGGTTTAGGTTGGATATGAGGAAGAAGTTTTTCCCCCAGAGGGTGGTGAGGCAGTGGCACAGGTTGCCCAAGGAGGCTGTGGATGCCCCATCCCTGCAGGCATACAAGGCCAGGCTGGATGTGGCTCTGGGCAGCCTGGGCTGCTGGTTGGCGACCTGCACACAGCAGGGGGTTGGAACTGGATGAGCACTGTGGGCCTTTGCAACCCAGGCCATTCTGTGGTTCTATCATAACATCAGTCTTTGTGTTCCATCCCCTTAAGGAAGTGCTTTGTGGGATCCTGGTGTTGTTGGGGATACCAGGGTGCTTTATGGTGGGGGGAGGGGAGCAAAGGAGATGCCTTTCCATGAACTGTGCAGAAAGTTGGACTGGGCTGTGTACGTGAGGGTAATGCAGGGAAGATCTCCATCCTTGCTTCAGGTCTTAGTGGTACAGCTTATATTTCCATGCCCTGCTTTGAACAGCTCTATGTCAACCAGCAGAGATCGATGCTCCAAAATGCCAATAATATAAATAGCAGCAGATCTGAAAGTGTTCTGCAAAACAAACTTGCACAAGGAATACCAGCAAGGTAGCAAAATTCCAAGAACACCCAATCTACCAAAAGTACGGCTGAGTAGTGAGTGCAGGAATGAGGTGAGTTAGGGTAGAGCTCAGCAAAGGCTCTAATTTGTGTGCCTTCAGCTGTCAGGACCTGTATTCCTCTCCATACATCAGGGTGCTGTGGGGTTGATTTCCATCCTGAGCTCATTGGTTCTCAGCGCTGTCTCCTGGTGTGATGCTGCTGCTTGTGAAGATCTTTCCAGATCATATGATGGAGATGGAGATAACTATAACAAAGATGCAGATTTCCATTGCTGTTTCTTGCAGAGTTTATGTTTCTTCTCAGTCAGGTGGGGTTTGCTCAGTTTTGCCATTGCAAAGGCTTCTCAAGGTCTGAAGTGATGTAGTCCCAAATCAGAAATACATACTGGGATAAATGACTTGATTATGAGAAACCTTCTTTGGTTCTGCATGGCTGAATAACCATAAAATGAACCAGGTACTCAATAGAAAACTGCAAAGGGGACAAAGGGGGGGGCCCCCCCCATGCGCACATTGATACCACATAAAGGTTGCAAAGTTAAGCAGTCAAAAAATGGAACAAGTGTTTGGTTGAATAAGCAATCCCAACTTCCCCGTGTGTGCACAGTGTTTATCAGATAGAGAGCAATCTTGTCTTACTTACAGCTCTCAATAAATAGATATCTAAGATGAGCTCGGTCATGTATGAGCTCGGTCATGTAATTAAAGACTTTTGACACATGGCCAGATGCTCTGCCTTTATGTTTGTGTAAATGAGAGCAGAGGGTGTCTGTGCACCACTCTGCCTGTGCTCAAGTGGCTTCAAAATAGGCTCTTTGTGCATCTAGGTGTCCCAGAGGGATGGGACTGTCCCCTGTGCAGGAAGGGAAAGGGAGAAATCCCAATTATCTGGCCAGGTCTGTTTGTGCAAAAGGTTATGAAAGGTGTGCTCTGCAGACGGGGGGGGGGGGTTGCACTGATTTTGCAGGCAGGGTTTCAGGGATGAAATTCTAGCTCCCCAGGGGATGGGCAGTGACTCTGTGGGAGGTGGCTTGGGCAGTATTTGGAGCCCATCTGAAGAGACACAGAAGAACAGAGCAGGCCTGTCCTTTGAGAGCTCTGCTGGCTGCATGGGCTCCTGCACACTGCAGTCTGCAGGGATTGCTTGAGGTAAGGACCTGTTTGGCCAATGGCACCCCATGAGCACCTTGGCTTTCCTACCCCCCACGTCCATGATGGCTGTAATCCTATGAGAAGTGACTGACTTTGTACAGAGGATTGTTGGAAGGAGGGAGGGGACAACAGAACGTGTAGGGTTTGTGTTACTGTCACGGGGAGGAATTGCTGCGATGAGTTTCATGTCACTTATGGTACATTCTTCTTCTTTTAAGATGACAGATCTCCATGCTTTACCTAGGGCGTGCTGCTCCCCAAACCCAAACTCATGCCAGTAGAAGTCATCCATGAAGTTGGTATTTGTAGACTTAGCCTTGCCTGACTTTGACTTGGAGTGTTGCAAACCAAGTTTTATTCCTGTGTACGTATTTCTGTATTTGCACTACATCCAAGAGGTGGTTTGACGAGCTCCTGCAAATAACCCCACTTATTTTTGGGGAATGTTTTTTAGTAGTCTAAACCTTTCTAAAACCTTAAAGCTCCATAAGCAGCTTAAACCAATCTAAAGCCTTAGATCATTTTAAACAGCTTGTGCCAATAGAAGGACTTGGATTATCTTAAATGCCTTAAAGAGATCTAAAGCTTTAGTGAAAGAATTTGGCCAGTCTTGGATTTGCTTGGTGGTTTGATTGGATTTCATGGGCATGTTGGTCACCACTGGGTCACTGCCCAACCGCTGCTGGGGAAGACACCCTGATTTTCTCTATCCTGTGATTTTGGGTATTTGAGGGGCTGATGTTTAAACACAGAAGTAAATCCCGAATCTTTAACCTTAACTCTGCCCTCAAGTGAAGATCATCTGTAACTTCTGTATGCTGTCCCAGGTTCGTTTGGCTAAATATATGTCTAACTTGAGAGAGAAAATATGTTCTATTGCACCAA
Organism: Centrocercus urophasianus; assembly: GCF_019232065.1. Taxonomy (NCBI): domain Eukaryota; kingdom Metazoa; phylum Chordata; class Aves; order Galliformes; family Phasianidae; genus Centrocercus; species Centrocercus urophasianus. Next base: position 511,675 of record NW_024885066.1, read on the forward strand.
TTAAGGATTCTCAAAGAATTGTGATGGCCTGAATTGTCCTTTGCAGTTTAGATTCTTATCACTTGCTTATAGAGCTTTGAAAATCTGATCTTAAGACTTGGCGGCTTAATTAAAGGCCTTTAAAAATGTACAGAAATGAAGGAATGAGTCCAGACTGTGACTTCAGTTAATTTGGACGTTCTCTAATTATTGCTTGCTTTGTGCTACAGCATCATCACAGTGTGAACATAGGATCTAACACTTCCTTCACTTGGCAAGAGCAAATCATAAGTAATTCAGGCTCAGGGTTTGGGGGGCTCTTCCTTTGTGCTTTATCTTATTTTTGTAATTTAAATGAGATGAATTTTTCCTTGCATGTCAGCCAGCCTTTAAGGCTGAGTTATTTGATTTCCCTTTGAGCGCAGTGGCACCGAAGGTTTTTTTACTCCCATTGACAGGTGGAGTAGCATCCTCAGGAATTATTTCATTAGAAGATACATCAATAATGGTACCAGATACATATGAAGACAGCATCAGAGCAGAAATTTTCTGCTCAAACGCCTTAACCAAGAGAAGGAGCTGATGCACTTCTTTTGCTGAGTGCTTGGACGTGGAGCTGAATCCTGCTGAGCTCTGCCATGAGCAGTGTCTGCCTTCAATCCCTGCTCTATGCAAACAAAGCAGTTTTGTGCAGATCTGATGTGGGGCAGCATTTTAGATCTTCCTTGTGTTATAACTGCTTGAACTCGTAAGAAAGCTAAGAACAAGTTTTGGTTTCAATTTTAGATACGGCTGTTTTCTCAGGTTTAAGTGTTGGTCTGCTAACAGGTTGTTCTCAGTGAGGCTGCTAAAAAGTTCCAATCTCCTGCATTTTATTCACTTTACTTATTCATTTATTCATAGAAATGGGGAGTGCTTGTTGGAAGGTGAACTGCTTTTCCTTTCAACTTGCCACACAGAATTCTTTTGCAGATGGTATCATTCCTACTTCATACTTACAGCAAGAAGCATGACTGCTAGCTCAGCACCTGAGAATATCTGGTGGAAAATTCTGGGATTTTACACTTAATAACACTTATTTTTTAAGTAAATTACCAAAAAAATAAAAAACCCAACCCAATCTCTACTGTAAAATGCATCCATAAATTCCAGGGCTGTGCTCAGTGCTGGAGTCTCACTGTGGCTCAGGCAGCTTGCCCTGGTCCTGCTCTCTGCTACGTGATAAATAAAGTTCCTTTCCTTCCTTAGAATATCTGACCCAGGGAGTTCAGGATGAAGTTTGTTAGAAATGTAAACAGGCTGCAGCTGGGTAAACCGCTGCTGAATCAGGGCAGGGAGCAGAGCAGCCTTTTAAATCTGGTTCTGTTTTTCCCCACCGCTGACCTGGTGCTGGGGACTGGATCTGCTTCTGTCGCCAAACTGCAGTGCTGTGGACCTCTGTACCCTCGTGTCTGTGTCTGCTTGGGTGAAACAGGGTGAGCTCTTAGCTTTCCTGCTGTCTGTCAGGAGCAAGTGCTGGGTTTGGAGCTGGTGAAAAGCTGTGGAGCGCCCGCTTCCCTCTCCATGGCAGCTTGGTGCAATTACTTGTTTTACCTCGCTTAGCCCCTTTTACTTTTTTTTTCTGCTTTATCTCCTTTGCTCCAAGCTCTTGAGCGCTCTCAGCTCTGCTTGCCTCTGCCTGGAGGCTCGAAGCAAAACCAAAGCAGCCAGTGCAGAAATTCCCTATTGCATCCTCTTGCTCTCAATACCCTGTCCCATATTCTGTGCCGTTCACAGCTATAAGATAGAATGATTCCTAGTGCTGTTTATTAGTAGAAAAACAAAAGAAAGGTCTCTTCTTCTCCCTTGGATGTTTTCTATCCCCTCCCAGGAATGGGTCAGGCACCCATGTGCGCCAGTTGCAGAGAGCCCCACTGAGCACAAAACAGTCCTGGGGTTTTGCATGGACAGAAGCAGCTGCAGATGGGAATTGCCATCAAGCAGTGCTAAAGCAAGAGTTAAATAGGTTTGATACAAACTGTAGTGAGGCTTCTGTGGCTGTTTTACTGAAACATCTATGGCTGGTGTGTGTGTCACCTCAGAGCAGCCTCTGTGTCCCCAGTTTGCTTTGAGGCCAGGTGAGACCCTAAAAGTGGGCCTGAATGCAGATGGACTGGGGTTGGTACAAGCATTGCTCACTTCTGCCCTCGCCCTTAGGGGGTGCAGAGAATAGTTTGAGGTATAGAGGGCTGTAGCAGAGAGCCCTGCTGCAGGCTGGAAGGTACCCAGGCCTCAGTTTGCTCCCACATGCAAACTGCAGCAGCACAAACAAGTTGGTGATAATCCACCCAGCAATCTGGCATCTTCCTTGGAAAGGGCCCTGATTTCAGAAAGTATCGCTGTCCAGAACAGTGTTCAAGCATGTGCCTGCCTGTAAGCGTGAATTTAATTGCCATCCTGCAGAATGTTGTGCTTAATCATCTTCCTTGGTGCTGCTTCTGACTCAGGGTTGCTGTTGGCATCCTGCAGGGTGCACCACAATGGGAAGAGCTGTCAGGGCTGCATATGTCTCATGTGCATGGCTGGGTGTTGCTGAGGAAATGTGTGGTAGGGTAGGGAGCATGAGGTTCTCTGGTAAAGAAAACAGCTCTTAATTAATTGGATGAATAGGGTGAGTTGCTAAAACACGCAGTGTTTGTGGCAGCAAAGGGTTTGTAAGGACAGGAGTTTGGTTTGAGGATAAATGAACCTTTGCAGCTCTTAGAAGCTTGCTGGAACTCCTCATCTTTAGTCCCTTGAGACACAGTCAGCAGCTTGGGGCTTCTTCCAGACTTCCTGGAAAGCCCAGAGGTTCCCCACATCTGTGTGCCCAGGTGCAGGGAGCAGTGTGCGTGCGTAAGGGTGTGTGTTTGGGAGCATCGTGGGAGATGCAGAGCTGGGGACTTGCACCTGCTGGGCTGCTGACCAAAGATATCTGTGCACAGCAGTGACCTGTAACAGCTTTCTACCATCGGTTTGAACTCCCTTTTCTCCATATTGATGCCTGGGGACTTGCGTGGTCAGTGCCACGAGACACCTCCTGCAGGGGAGAGGTTAGGAAGGTTGCTCACAGTGTGTGTTGGTGCTGATTCCTGAGCACAGCAGCTGCCCTGCCAACTGCTTGTGGGGATGTTTCCTCGTGATGTCTCCAAGCCTCGGTAGGAGTCACTGCACCCGTCTCATTCTCTGGGATCATAGAATGGTTTGAGCTGGAAGGCGCCTTTAAAGGCCATCTGGTCCAACTCCCAGCAGTGAGCAGGGACACCCACAGCTCCATCAGTACTCAGAGCCCCTCCAGCCTCACCTTGGGTGTCTGCAGGGATGGGCACCACCACCCCTCTGGGTGTTGAGCTGTGGAGAACAAGCAGAGCTAACATGATCCCAGTGTTACTGGGGATCTTGTTACTGGGCCAGAGATGAAGATGAGTGAGTGGGCATGAATTAATGGAAGGTTTGGGCATGTCAGGAATTTAGGTGGAGGTTTTTTTTTTGTTATGCAGGGAGATCGCTCTGAACCAAATTGCAGTGGGAACTTTTAATATAAATTATTTCTTAAAAGCACTTGGACGTAAGGACAAACTTGAAGATTATGGCTGATTACTTCAAAAAGCAAAATCACTCAATTTGCATTTGACATCAAAGGAAAGAACATTACCTGGACATACAACCTAGAATGGAGTAGGCTTGGGGAGTGAGTGAGCATCTGAAGTCTTGCTGTCAGATGCTGTCCTTTCCCTGCGCGATACTTTTAATGCTTTCCAGCTGGGCTGGACTTATCCACTCAGAAGGATCCGAGTCTTTAAAAGCACTAAGGAGAAGACCATTGGTGCTCCCCCAATGGAGAGCTGAGGCCCATAGATAGAATCATTAAGACTGGAAAGTACCTGTAAGATCACCCAGTCCAACCTCAGCCCACCCCACCATGCCCACAGCCCTCAGTGCCACAAGCACACAGTTCTGGAACACCCCAGAGATTGTGACCACAGAGATTGTGAACCCAGAGATTTGACCCCACCACTCCCTGGGCAGCTGTGCCAATGCATCACTGCTCTTGGGGAGAAGAAATTCTTCCTAATATCCAACCTGATGGAAGGACAGCAGCTGGAGGCTGTGTACACAGGCTGAGCTCACACCCCAGATTTGCAATCAGGTATTTTAACCCAACGATGCTCTCAACCAGTCCGTGGAGGCAGGGCACGTGTTGTCCTCAAAGGTCTGCTGTGATCCCTCTCACCTTCTTTGCTGTCAGTCTATAATGAAAATTTAATGCTGCTGTTCTACAGGAGAGCTGTAGTGTGGGAGTAACTCCCTGTATGTGAAACAAAATGATGTTGTGGCTTTTGGTACAATGGAAAGGGCACTTCCTTCCCCTGCTGCTGTCTTGGTAGGTATGTCCCTAAGGAAAGCATGCAATCTTTTTATTATTGACCACGTAACTCAGGGCAGAGTGACATTATTTGTCAGTAATACAACACCAGAGGAGCTGCACTGCTCTCTCTAATTTTCCAATAAGCAAATGAAGCCACATGCAGTGCTTCACTAAACCCTCTCCTCTTTGGCTTCCCACACATGCACGGTGTCTGCGTTCCTTCCATTAAGTAATTAAGTGAAGTTTCATGACCAAAGCTCTCTCCTCTGATGGTGACTGTGAGATTGCTTCACTTGTAGGGAGAATCCATTCCCCTGGGGCAGTGAGCGGAGTGGGCTCAGTGGGTTCAGTGCCAGTGAGTACTGACTGAACAAAATGGATATGTCCTTTGGTGCCAGCTCTGTGTGCACATTGGAGCATGTCTAGAGAAGAGTCAGAATGAAAGCACAATATCTATTTCTGTATTTTCAGTGCTAGATGGAACTTACAGCGCTCTGGAGCATGCGCAGACATCTGTGTTGTTGTAGAACCTACCAAGCAGTGGTGCCTGGAGGCCTGAGCAGATCCATGGCATCACAGCCCATCCAGGCATGGGGTCATGGATAACTTCCTGGTCACGGGCAATTCCTTGGTCATGGACAACTCTTTGGTCACGGGAAATTCCTTGGTTATGGGCAACTCCTTTGTTGTTGGCAGCTCTTTGGTCATGGACAACTCTTTGGTCGTGGGCATCTCCATGGTCACAGGCAACTCTTTGGTCATGGGCAGCACTTTGGTGTTGGGCACCTCTTTCGTAATGGGCATCTCCTTGGTTGTAGGCAAATTGTTGGTCATGGACAGCTCGTTGGTCACAGAAGATGAAACTTGAATGAGGAGCTGCAATGGTTAGAAAGGAGAAACAAACAGAAAGCCATAAGGTTTGCACTGTAACAGGAATACAGTGGGCACTGAGTTTTGTCACTGAGAATTGTGACATATTCAAGTGATAAGTGAGAGATTAGGGTAAAAAAATAATCAGTCTTACAGCACTGAAATAGAGGGGTTATAAGCAGGAGGCATCCTTGTCCCACATTTTGGCTGCAGCATCCCTGGGAAGTTTAACAAGTGCCAGGAAAGCCATGTGGGATGCTTAGGGAAAAACTGGCTGTGCAGAGGGGAGGACAGGTGGAAGAATATTGTCCTCTGCGGAAAGAAAGAAGGAAAGTAGCAGATAAAGGCCAGAGTGATTTGCCAGGAAAGTTGCTAAAGAATAGAACAGCCAAAAATTCCATTTCCTGGAAACAGAATCTTCTGACTAAAAGATTTTGCCCTTTCTGCTGAGTAGCTGTGTTAGTATGCTCATAGGCATACTTTTAAGTTGGATATTTATTACTATGCTGTAGAAAACTTATCACAGTTTCTGGACAACTCCCTCCTAAACCCCTAAGCAATTAGTGCTTGTTCTTCCATCTTTCCAGCACATCATCTCATGTAACACTGAACATCGCTGCCTGTTCTTACAAATGCTACAGCATTCCTGGGATTTTCAGAAGCGTTGTGCTTCTGCTGTTGTGATGCTGATTGCCAGGGGAAAAATTACACTGGATTGAAAAAAAAAAAAAAAAAAAAGAAAGATGTTTTTTGGATTTTGAATTTTGAATTGTGGATGTCAGGGGGAAGTTCTTTGCTATGAGAGTGGTGAGGTGCTGGAACAGCTGCCCAGAGAGGCTGTGATGCCCCATCCATCCCTGGAGGTGTTCAAGGCCGGGTTGGATGGGACCCTGGGCAGCCTGGGCTGCTATGAAATGTGGAGGTTGGTGGCCCTGCGTGTGGCAGGGGGTTGGAGATTCGTGATCCTTGAGGTCCCTTCCAAGCCTGGCCATTCTGTGATTCTGTGATCTTTTAAATAACTGTCCATGGGTTATTTACAATTATTTTCCATCACATCGTCCTTTTACTGGTTCTGGCAGCTGTGGCAGACAGCAGAATGACACATACATTTCTGTGCTATTTCTTCCCAAAGCGCAAGGCTGGAAGACAGGAAAAGCCAAAACTTATTTCTCTAGGCAACATCCAGCAAGCTTCCTATATTTGGAGGTACTGTGTGCTCCAAGGAACTCACGCACGGGATTATTGCAGGGAAAAGTCAAATTGCTGAAGGAACCACCGCAGCTCACGCTGCATTCAAACCTTGCGAAGGTGCATCACCTTAAATACAATGGCTCAATCCATCCTGCACGTTACCACGAGCGTGTGCTCCTGGAGGGAGGAGAGGCCTCCCCAAAGGATTGTTGCTGAAGGGTGCATCTGGAAAGAGCAGCCTGCAAGGTGCGGTGCGCGGTAGCAATTAGGCGCTTGCATGCATGCAAATGCAGGGCAGCGGTTCGCCTGCAGTGCTTCTCCTGCCGGTGGGCATGGAGCTCCTTCTTGGCAAACTGTCCTGAGCATCTGCAGGACTAATAAGCTAGAAAACAGGCCCTGGGGAAAGCCCCTTTCCCTCCCCCTTTCTTTTTTCGCTTTTCTTTTTTGTTAATTCGTTTTATTTTATTTTTTTCACGGCAGAGAGCAGAGATTTGCAAGACAAAAGCGTTTGCTTTGCATTGTGCATTTTGTTTTGTGTCTGTGGCTGTGTGGAAACACACCTGCCATTTTACTGCTTCCTGCAGCAGATGCAAATAGAGCATCCTCAGGAAAATGTTACATCCCTTAAAATAAACTCTGCTGCTCAGCAGCGCGTGTTGCCTCTGGTTTCGTGCTGGAATGTGTCTGCAAAAACAGAAAGCCACAGGGTAAAAATACAATTGCCCACCAGTAATAAAGAGGAGTTCCTGTGAAAGCTGCACTCGGCCTTCTATCATTTACAAAGTTTGAGCGTGGAGATGTTCGGGGCAGGTGGGTTTTGGGGTTTTTCCTCCATCTCCTTCCTTCTTCCTCCCCCTCCTGTTCTGCTCTGGGGGCCCTCGCCTGGCTCTGTGCCTGAGGCTGAGCTGCTTTGGAATTGCTCTGAGTCTGCTGGGCAGTGGACAGAAGTCTCTCTGGCTGCCTGGGGTGGCAATGCCTTACTGTGCATGGATTTTTTCCCTTTCTTCCTACTCCTTTGCTGTCATACAGAAAGCCCAAACAGGAAGAGGTTAATAGGAGGAAAGTCAAACAGAGCTGACTAGGTCAGAATTTGTCTTGCTTTTGGTTTCCTTGCCCTAGAGCCAGCCTGTGTCTGGCACATAGAGACCTTGAAACCTGCCTGATGGAGTTTCATTCTTGGTTGATCACATTGCCCTTGAAAGAATCTGTATTCTGTTCTGCAGGAAAGTGGAAAGATGAAGAAGCAAATCCTTCATGCAGCTGCTGCACCCATGCAGCCACCTGAGCTCAGAGGGTGCAGTTCTGCACATCCCATCTGCAGAGGTCTCCAAGCATCAGCTGCTGGGCAGGAGCACAGCAAGGCTTGCTTTTCTTCTTTGGTGGCTGCTCGTGAGGTTTTGCTGCTGCTCAGGCTGCCTGGAGCTCTGGTTTGCAGGATGCAGGTGCAAGGAGGGGTGTGCGGATGCTTGGGGTTTCTCACCTGAAAAAGGAGTAGTTGAGTCATTGCGGAAGCTTTGCTATCTGTAAAATCGTAGATAGGGGTTGCTACCAGCACTGATTCAAGACAGAAAGCTGATAAAGCAGGCAAAACCTACCTGGAGGTCTCTGTGGGTGTCTGAAGACATTGTCTGGAATCAGTTTTGATTTTAGTCAAAATAACATCTGGTGATCAAGCGATGAAGTGGTTGTTATGGGGGGAGATGGATGTGCATGGGGATGAGGGTGAAGCATAGATGCTTCTTCAAGGGGTGGGTGAGGTCTGGGGGCCACGGTGGCAATGGCTGAGGAGGAGGACAGGGATGGGCGTGCAGCAGTCCCATAACCTTGGGTTCCATGGAGTAACCTTGGTTCCGTGGAGCTGGAGCTTACAGGAGGCTCTGGGTGGGGTAGCACCAGGAAGGAGGTGTTAGGGGAGGCTTGGTACAGTGAAGAGCAATCGCAGTGTATGGGAAAAACTGGCTTCAAGAGACTGCTGACTATTGATGGGCAATCTGCTGCAGGGCTCCAGTTTTTGGAAGCACCAGCAGGGTGGTGTCAAGCCAGGATTGCATGGAAGCACATGGGATGGATCAGAGCCGCTCCCTGGGCACACAGGTGTGGCTGTCACAGCCCCTGCTCTCAGTGTTTGTCTTGGCTCTGGAGCTTAGCAGAGGGCTATGGGACATGCCTGCCCATGCGGACAGGAATTCCCCTCGAGGCTTGCTGGGTTCAGGTGTCTTTTCCCCAGAACTGCTGTTGGATCACTATGGCTTGCTCCAGTTCCCCCTTGCTCTGGTTTGGCAGCATCCCTCCCTGCTGGGTCAGTAGGAACGGTCCTGCTGCTTTCCACACCCTGGTTGGGCTGCGAGGGGGACGTGGCACAAACTCTGCTCTGTGCTTGGCCTGCTCTGCCTGTTGATAACCCTGCCCACAACAGGGGAATGGGAACTTGGTGATCTTTAAGGTCCCTTCCAACCTAAGCCATTCTATGATGGTATGATCTTGGCTCTTTCTTTCCCTTCATCCCAACAGTGATCCGTTGTGATCCTTTTGGTTGCCCGATGACTTGCAGGAGCAGGAGAGTGCTCTTCCATCCTTTCTTCAAATGTCAGCATCTCAGGAACATGCACATTGATTACAGGGGTGGTGTGCAACACCTGGAAGAATAGTTCAAGCCGTGGCTGACACTTCAGCCATGGTATTTTGTGCCGTCCCCCTTCCTCACTAAGCTCTCCACATCAGGAGCAGCTGAATCTGTTTCCAAGTCATATTAACATCTCTTAACCTCCCAGATCTATTCTCTCCTAGCAGAGCAGCTTGCTGAAGTGGTCGCAAACAGCTGTATGTGCTTCTAAGCACAATGCCACACTCAGCATTGAGCAATGCCAGACATTCTGCGTGGAGAAGATCAGAGGCTTTCTTTTTTTAATCATATCTTTCCTTGCCTGGTGAGAACATCTCTGTGCTGCCTTGGCTAATAGCTGGAATCCTGAGCAAACACAGAGAGGGATCTGCTGTGAAGATCAGGCTACTGCTGGCTTGCCCAGACAGCTCTGCTCTCCCAGCAGAGCAAACTTCTCCAGCAGGGCCTCCAGTAACCTCACCTGTCCTCCCAGAGGTAATTGTGGGCAGATGAGTTGCCTGGGTATGATGTCATTATGCTTTGCTACTGCTAATTTGTTAAATGCAAGCGAAGGAGGTTGGTGAGATGACTGGGAGCATTAGCACATAGCATCAAGGACTCGAATGGATGATGTAGCCAACTGGAAGAGATTCCCTGCTGGAGCACTGTGGCACTCCCTGTCCTTTCTCAACGTGCTGGTTCCTGTTGCTGTGAGCTACCTGCTTCAGGCTCTGAGGAGGAGCTTGGCACAGCCCTGCCTGGAGTTTGTTGCCACGGTTTCTCCCAGTTGCTGGATCTGTACAGAGGTTCTCCCATGGGTTACATGAGCCTGGGAGCCTCCTCTTGTCACAATACAGGAATAGCTATGGCTGAAGGGATGCAGTACCAGCGTAGATCTTATCCACTGTTTTCAAGTTAAGGCTTGAGCGTTGGTGCCCTCTGAGATCTGACCAGTGTGCGCTCAGTGCACAGTATCAGCTGGAAGCAGAGCAGGAATTCAGGCTCTGGTCCAGCTCCCACGGTGTTCCATGAGGTAGGGTTGCTAGACATCCGTGTAACATGAGATTTCCTGCATTTCAGACTCGAATCCTGTGAGCTGTATTGAAAACATACGTGATGCTATCCTTCCTGTATTTCCTGTACAGTTTTAATATGGGACGTGAGAAATCCTGCTATCATCTGCCCCCTCCTTTACTGTATTTCTTAGAATGTTCTTCATCTCCCCTCTTTTCCCTGAAACTGTGAATATGTCCATCAGCTGGTAAGGACAAAGCAACCCCTAGAATGTGTTTCAGGTTTTTACTTGTATCTTGTAATCCAGCCACTGGAATTCTTTTAAGACCTTCAGTAGAGTTAATCAGACTGCCTTGCAGCTTTATTTTGCTACTCCCTGCTAAGGTGAAAGATGAGGTGATCTCTATCAGATAATTGCTGTATTACGTAATTAATTGGGAGATAAAAACCAGGTTATCCCAATTGCTTGGTGTTTGAGCTGATTTTGCAAACAGTTAAGAACTCGGGGTCTCAACTCTCCAAATTTCTGCAGTCAGTGTCACACGATTATACACAAAAGGAAATTGAGATTATTTCAAGTGAGAATGAGCACGGTGGGAAGAGGTGGTGAAAAATTTATTGTCTGAAAAAGAGTGGTTAAGTATTGGAACAAACTGCCTGGGGAAATGGTGGAGCCACCATCCCTGGTGGTGTTCCAGAACTGTGGAGATGTGGCTTTGAGGGACGTGGTCAGTGGGCAGGGTGGTTGGATTTGGGTCCGGCTGGGTGACCTCAGGGGTCTTTTCCAACCTTCATGATTGTATGAAACGAGTCCCCTGAGGTTCAGTCATGATCTGAGCTTCCCAGCTGCACTGATATTGGAGCATGTATGAGGAATACCCTGAGGAAATATGGAATAAGTGTGTGAGGTGGTTCCCAGGTGGAAGGGAGAGCTGTGATGGAAGGGGAAGCTCTGGAGGACCTCACCTGCTTCTGTGCAGAGGTTCCATGGTTCCCCATGGCCAGGAAGATGAATTCACTTTAGGATAAATGTAATGACCAGCTATTACAGTGATGAGAACAGAGCAATTTCCTTACTGAGAGAAGATTAAGAGCATATCTACATCATCATAATGAGAGACAGTCCTGTCTTCAAGTTCACAGTCCACTGCAAAGCGTAATAGTGAATTCATAATGATGGAGTTGAATTTGGGATCTGCCAAATTCATTGTCCAAATGATCAAATGTACATTAAATAGAAACAATTACGGATAACTTTGGAGCCAGTCACAATGCAGTCCAGCGACTGCAGTGCGAACATCTTGGGACATACAGCCCACATAGGTGCTCTGATGTTACTCCAACAAGGCTGCTTTCCCAGGGAGGCATACTTAATTAAGGTCTGATGATTTTGGTGTTTGGCTAAGCCAAGCTTCTAGCTATCACACCTTGCTTCTAGCAGGCAGGTCTGCTTGACCACAGTCTTTAAACTGGGAAGAGAGGGAGCACACACGTTTGTTTCTGAACTTGAGAGAGCAGCATTGGGCTCTGCTTCCCCATCCCTGGCTGCAAGAATGAGCTGTGTCTGCTTGTTCTGGTCATAACATCTGAACTGCTGACCGGGAGCTGCTAAATGATGGCACGCAGCCACTTCTTTGCTGTAAGCTCCCTAATTTGAGACATTCCTGCTGGCCAGGTGGCGGGGAGCTGGGGCTGCTTTTTGCGGAGCTGTGTTGTTCTTTGTAACCCCCCACACTTTACAAAGCTCAGGGCTCCCGCTGCTGATGCTGGGGTCCTTAAGGGTGTGCTCCCCTGGATCTTCCTTGTGCTGCAAAAGGTGTTGAAGTCAAAAGCTGAGCTCAGCTTCTTTGCATTTTAGCAAGTTGCACTGGGATCTCCTTTTTCAGAAGGCTGAGCAAAGGTTGGAGAGCTTGGGAGAGCTGTGTGCTGGAGCCAAGTGCGGATACTGGAGTGTCCCTCTTCCAGAATCCCCCAACCCATAAGAGTCACATTGTATGTATATATTAGACTCTGTTCTACAGCTACAGAGGTAGGAATGCCAAAAAGACTGAGCTGCTTGCTGCCTTTCTGTGCCGTGCTGCATAATAACGCTGCCACTGCGCTTTAGGCTAGCCTCAATTACCCCTTGTTATCAGCACGGAGATCAAAGTACATCATTTAAAGAACAAATGCAGTAAATACCTTGAATTTGTGGATTGACTTTTTTAGAAAAGCGAATTGTCAGGACAAGCTCGAGCTAATCCTGAGCACTTTGCATAAAGAACTGGAAAGAGAAAGAGACATAAGTGTTACCCGAGGTGTCAATTTGCACGATGCACGATGCTGCTGCTGCTGCCTGTTGCATAATCCCCAATTCCATGCTTTGGAATTGCTCTGGGATCTCTGCATGGGCTCAGAATATCCTCGTGTTCTGGGTGCTGCAGGAGCTCTTAGTGCACTCAGTCTTTAAGAACTTGCTCGAATCTCAGTGATGTATTATTATTTCTGCTCCAGGTTTTGGGGATTTTTTAGCATCTCCTTGCAAAGTAAAAGCAAAGGCACTGTCTGCTGATGGGCTGCGGTTTATCAGGCTCTTCCTTCTAGAGGGTTTATTTCACTATGGAGCAGCTTTGCTCCATTAAAACGTATAGAGTATTTGAAGGAAGGAGTGTTAATGAAGTGTCAGGAAACTTTATTGCTGTCTGGAACTGGGGAAGAGGTGGAGTGAGAGGAAGAGAGAATAACTGGGGAAAATCCCATCCAACAGCAGGGCTGTTACCTTTGCTGACATGCTCTGTGAGCTGCTGCTGTTGAAGCATTGGGAATAAGGTTCAAGGATACAGCAAGCACTCGGCAGATTTTTCCATTTTTGTAAGGATTGTTCTGAATTACCCCTGTTGTTGTTGTTGTTGTTTTGTTTTGAAGCTTTACTCCCTTTGGAGCTTTCTGGAGAGCCTTGGTGGCAGGTGCTGCTCCCCAGCTCAGAGGGTCCATCAGTGCTGCCCACAGCCCTTGTGATGTGTGCCTGCAGTTTGGTTTGTTTCTTCCGTACTCTGCCAGTTTATTTAATTAAACTGCCCAATTCTTCTGAAAATGGGAAATGGAATTATCACAGGATGTCTGAATGCTGTTGGTGTGGGGAGGATGCATATCAGCTTTAGCGCTGATAAATCAAGCTGTCGCATTTTGGCTGGGGTGCTGGGCCCCTTGGCTGGGGTAGACACTTCGTTTCTTTATCACAGAGCATTTAATAGCAAAAAAGTAAGCCAGCAGGGAGCTGGGCTGTGGTGGTCCTCATCTCAAGCCAGAACTGAGCCAGGGGAACGACTGGGGTGGGATCTCCTCATGGCCACCTCCAGTACGGAGAAGCCAAATGGCAGCAGACACGGGGTCCTTGTTTGCATCTCCAACGTGCCTAATATTTAGCTCCAGTTTTGCCAGCTTGAGCTGCTGCTGTAAGTGTGTAAATGTCTTCTGGTTTGTTTGGGCAGCAGATTTGTTTTGCTTTATTGGATCAAAAATAAATGGTGCAGCCTTTGCTGTTGGAGCCACTAGCCAGGTTGCTTGCTCAACCGCTGGAGAGCTGTCTTCAGTTCTGCATTGTCAATTCAAGCTGCACTTCAGTTGGTGTGGTTTGCCTTACAGATCTTAATTTATTTCGCCTCCCCAACATTCTAACATTTATTGCTGTGATTTTAGGATTTTAGTTGTGACTTTCTCTGCCACACAGGCACTCTCTGTGCTTGCCTAAATTGCCGTGAATATTCCTGCCAAATCTATTGCACTGATACCCATTTCATGCTGAAATTATGTATTTTCATGAATGAACAAAAAAGTTCACTGCCCAGCACATGATACATCTGGTGACTCCGCTCACAGCCCTGAGCATGGGGAATGTGCCTGCAGACCAATTTGCGTCTTTTCTAGTGGATAGAAAACAAAATACTCTGTCCCCATTGCCAGCAGTCACATCTCCCTGTTTCTTCAGGGAGCAGCGTTTCCTCTTTAATCACATTTATTCTTCTGTTTGCTTACCTTGCTGTAACTCTGTTCCACCATGGAGATAGAGAGCTCTTCTGCAGAAAGGCTGCTTGGTCCCAAGCGCCCAGGAGACCATTTCTTGACTTACCCATCACTTCTCACCAGGGCATATTTCTGGCAAAAATTGTACTTGTAAGCATGACATTTTTTTAGCTGTATATTTTTGAATTGTTATATTTTTTCCTGTCTTTAATAGTGATTTTTATTACTTTGTTTGGTGCTGCGTTGTCACCTGGGGATGCCTCTTTGTGCTTGAAAGCAAAGGCTTTCGTTATTGCTGGTGGAATCAGTGGCACAGTACTTACAGGAATCTCATCCACACTTCACACCTTCTATCCAGCTGGGCTCAGCTTTGCTGCTAGCTCTTCTGGTGGCTTTTCTGTACCTGAATACACCATGGCACCGTGTCATAGGACCAACTTCACACTGCTCCACTCTGTAGGACCTCAGGAAAAAGTACCCAAGGCTCTCCATGTGCTTTCCCTACTTGTAAAATTATAGTAAACACATGCAAATGTCATTAATAAGTGTTTCAAGAGCGAGAGTATTATGTCAGTGCTTTGCAGTGTCGTTATTTATTATCTCAGAGCTAATGGGATGCAATACAAAGAGCATGGTGTGATTTGGGAAGCTGGAGGCGTGCCGTGTTTCCTGATGACAGTGTGAATGCTTGTGGCTTTTTGGAGCAGCTCGAGATGTGGAATTTGATGAGGATCCTTCATTGTTGCTCCCAGCAAATCTCATCGGGTGGTTGGTGCTTTGTGTTAGCCTGGAAGGTCACTGGAGGAATTAGCTGGTGTGAATTTGTGGCTTCCTCAATATTAAGAGATTACTGACATGCTGTTGGGAAAAGCATTTCAGGGGGCAAATGCATGAGAAAGGCAGCAGGGAGGTACTGGAGCTGCAGGAGCACTGAAGTCCTCAATGACCGATTCACTGAGCTCGCATTTTGACTCCAGAGGGAAGCAGTGAATATCTGAACTCCCTTGTTCCCTTCCATTCCTTCTCCAGCCCTTTAGCGGGGACAGCACTCGCATGGTAGAACATCCTTAGTGGTGTAGCTGGGTGCTGCAGTCTTGTGCTGGGTTTGGTCTCCTGAGCTCTGGGGGAAGCTCAGCCCTGTACTGACAGCGAAGGGAACACCTCTTGGATGATGTTCTGGAGCAAAGATCTGGCTGTCCACAGTCACTGAGGTTTTACCTAATCCAAAATCAGGGTTGTGAACCCGTGTCGTTTAGTCTGATTCCAGGTTGCCAAGATATTTTGCATTTTTAGTTCAAACATATTTCAGAGGCACACAAATGGCTGCATCTCATGCCTTGATGTGGACGCTTCAAAAACTGTCTGCTTCTAGAAAGTTTTTAAAGAAGGCTTACATCCCTCCACCACGTGGACTTTGCTGGCCACAGGCTGGTCCTGACTTTCAACTCTTTGGAAGGGTGATAATAGCAGGATAAGGGGAAATGGTTTTAAGTTGATGGAGGAAAGATTTAGGTTGAATGTCAGAGGGAAGTTCTTTACTATGAGAGTGGTGAGGTGCTGGAACAGCTGCCCAGAGAGGCTGTGATGCCCCGTCCATCCCTGGAGGTGTTCAAGGCCAGGTTGGATGGGGCCCTGGGCAGCCTGGGCTGCTATGAAATGTGGGGGTTGGTGGCCCTGCGTGTGGTGGGGGAGTTGGAACTTGATGATCCTTGAGGTCCCTTCCAACCCTGGCCATTCTATGATTTTATGATGATTCTGACTCCTCACACCATACATTGGCTTTAGAGCTTCTAAAAGAGAAAATATGTAACGATATGCTAGAAAATGCAACCCCCAATCCTGTAATTTTTTAGGTAATTCAGCACATCCTTGATTTTGCAGATGACAAATATCTAAACATGACAGTCTTATTAAGAATGGATTGTCAGTAGTCTCTTGAGGTTAAAGCATTGCCTACCACTGCATCGTTGTTTGAAAAGAAAGGACCTGTGGCCAACAGAAATGTGTCGGACATCCTGGCTGACCCACTGTTGTCCATCAAGGTACGTCTGAGCTTTCAGAGATTGGGACTTTTCAAAGGAAAACACATGGATTCCACCACTTTTGTATTAATATTTCCTGAGTGCTTTTCCTTTCAAGTGTTTCTGTTTTTCGGTGATGCCTTTTTTAAATTAAAAAGGCTTCCCAAGCCTTTAAACACAGCATGTGTCCAAAGTGTGGAAAATTCTCTTTGAAGAGTCGAAGTGTTTTAAAGAAAGAAAGGGAGGTTAAAAAAAAAAAAGAAAAAGAGGGAGAGCAAATGGTGGCTGGTGTTGTGCGAGGGACAGCTTGGTGCTTTCAAGCAGAGTAGGTTTGATTAAATGTGGAGTTGACTTGGGTGGTGTTGTGTGTTACCCAGATAGATGAATATGCATACAGACGTACTTTGAAATATTTGTGTGATCTACATTAATCTACTCTGTGTTAACAGGGCTGTTTGAACGCCCATGCTGTTTGCATCTGAGGTGGGATGTGTGGTGGCTGAGGCTGGTTGCTCTGGTGGCACCTGGCCCTTCTGACATCATGGGATGGAGGGGAAGAGATTGCCAGAATGGCTTAGGTTGGAAGGGACCTGAAAGGTGACCTGGTGTGGACAGGGTTGCAGAATGAAAGAACCATTTAGGTTGGAGAAGACCTTCAAGGTCAAATCCAAGCAACAAAACCAGATATCTATACAATATAGATTTCATATATATATTGAATGTGTATATATATGTATGTATGTATATATGGGAAATCTTTTATCTATTGATTCAATCTCTATTGAATGTGTATATATATACACATAATTGCCTTCACAGCCTCTTCAAATGCCAGCTTATGTGTTATTTTCACTGAAATCACAGAATCTTGGAATCACAGAGTCATAGAATCACAGAATGGCTTGGGTTGGAAGGAACCTCACTGATCACCAGGTTCCAACCATCTCTGCCACAGGCAGGGTTGCCAATTGCTAGGGCAAGTACTAGATCAGGTTGCCCAGAGCCCCATTCCAAGACCCATTAAACTCCTCCGGGGCATCCACAGCCTCTCTGGGCAACCTGTTCCAGCACCTCATCACCCTCTCAGTGGAAAACATCTCCCTGACATCTAATCTAAATCTCCCTTGCTTTACTTTAAAACCATTCCCCCTCCTCCTATCACTGTCCACCTGTGTAAAAAGTTGATTTCTCTCCTGATTATAATCTCAATGAGGTCTGCCTGCAGCCTTCTTTTCTCCAGGCTGAACAAGCCCAGCTCCCTCAGCCTGTCTTCATAGCAGAGAAGCTCCAGCCCTCTGATCTTGGCCCTCTTCTGGACCCTCTCCAAAATCTCTACATCCCTCCTGTTTTGGAGGCCCCAGGCTTGGATGCAGTACTGCAGATGGAGCCTCATGAGAACATACAAAAAGTCTCACCAATGCCACTGGTTTGCAGGCAGTGAAAATGCAGAATAAGGACAACTCTTGTGGTCGCCAAGAGCTTTATATTAAGATTTCTATAGAGTTACTGAAAATGAACAAAGAATTAGGACATTGGTGTCCAACCTTTTGGCTTGCCTGGGATGCATTAAGTGAATAGAGATTGTCTTGGGCCCACATATATGTAGGTTGCTCTGAAAGTAATGCTTCCTGTTTATTTCCATGGGAACTACAGCTGATGCAAAGAGTGTATTAACACTGACAGAGAAAATTCTCACCTACAAAACACTATTTTTCAACATTGTCATCACCATGAGCTCTGCATTTTCATCGTATGCATGCTGTGCTCATCAAAACCTGCACCAGCAGAGGTACCCCACTGCTGCTGTCACCATTGCTGAAACACACTGCCCACCCCTCACTGTGCTCACACCCATTGTAGGGTCTTCACAGACCATCAGCAAGTGTCAGTGAATGTCAACTGGTGCCATTTCTTCTGCATGGAGGAATTCAGTTCCACCCCTTTGCTTCATACACATTTCTAGGTCAGACATCATTCTGTCAGGCTGCCCCTCTGCTGCCATCTGTCACACAGGCACAACATTTAGTGGAATATTGGCAGAGAGATTCAACCTTTCCTGCCATACCACCACCATCTGCTTCTGACGTCATGGGATGACATCACAAAACAGGAGGCATTACTTTCAGAGCAGCCCTTGTAAAATGTGTTAAATAGTTGATGTATGTAATAGCTAAGCTTATTTTAATATTTAACACTTATTACTAAGATCAAGAAAGAGAGCAGAAAAACCCACAGAACCAGTGGGATATGTGACCTTGCTGTTGTGAAACTGATGCATCAGTGCCTGGTTTGGTGGCCAGTGGCTGCAGTTCTCAGTGAGCTCCCAAGGTGTTCAGTAGAGATCTCTGATGAAATTGTACTCCTCCTTTACTTCATCCTTAAAAGCAGCTGAACTGCCAAAAGGTGATGACGTGGTGAGCTGGTGAAGGAGCAGCTTCAGTGCTGGTGGCTGCCTCCCAAATCAGTGCTGGTCTCTTTAGTGGGCAAGGAACTGTTATACCCTTCTTAATCTGTGCAAAACTTTCCTGGAAACCAGCTTAGATGGCTATTTGTAGGCTGTCATTATCTGATTATCACAATGCTGATTGATGGCCAGAGGTGCTGTGTGCTGACCTGAAAATACTGCAGAGCCCCATGCATTGAAAACCTGTGAAAAAGGCAACTGTGGGTCTTCTAGGCTAGTTTAGCTGGAAACTAGGTATTTCTCTGTGATTGAAGCAACTTCAGGATAAAACTGGATGCTTTCAGACTGCTTATTTTATTTCTTAACCCACCTTTGAGTTGCTTCTGCTAAACACAGGGCAAAAGTCCCTTCTTCTGTCTGCTGCTTGGCATTTCTTTACTCTGCATCTGCTAAGCACGGGAATGTGCTCATGGAAGATCATCCTCAATCCCAGCCAGATTCTTGGTCAGAGGTGAGGAGGTGGCGCGCTGCTTAAAGGCCGCAGTGAGACCCGCAGATGGAGCACTGGATTTGGGTGGAGCATGATGCAAACTGTGGCTGTAGTGCACAGCTGGCGGCAGCAATGCAGGGAGATTCCTTCACTGCTCTTCCTTCCAGCCTAAGGAAACCGTGACAGTGTGGTTTGCTTCTGGATATTTTTTGTGCTCAGCCTTGAAAGTTAAATCGTGGCAGAAGGGACGTGTTGGCTCCAACGTGGTCAGCAAGCTTAGCTGGCTGTGGGAATTCTTCTGAGCCTGAACTTGAACTCAGGGCTGGAGCTGCTGTCTGGGACAGCCCAGTAAAGGCTTCCCATGCTGGATCCTGGCTGAGCTTTGCAGTTTTTCTGTCCTTCGAGGCCACACTCCTTTGTCTTTGCAGTCTGTTTCCTGGTGCTTAGAGGAAAAGGCCACCTCTGTGCTCTGAGATCTGTGCCACAATGAGAATCCCTTGCTTTTATTAGCGCTATTTGCATAGACCCGAGCATGTGGAGAATAAGAGGCTTAAGCTGTTACGTGCAGAGAAATACAAGGTAATGAGGAGGTGAGGGGGGAAACCTTCAGTGCCGCTGCTGGGGCTCAGCCATAGTGCAAAATGTGGGTGCAGAGATTCGCTCAGTGGGGGCATTTCCCCGTCCTGTGGGGGAGGCAGCACTGGGTTTTGCCTGAAATGCTGCTGCTCTCCTGCCTCTGCCTTACTCCCGCTTTGTCTGCAGCCTTTGCTCCTCATCTCTTCCTTTTTGCAATGGGGTTTGTTGCCTGAGTGGCTGCGACGGGTGGTGGGATGATGCTCAGGTGCTGTGGGAACAGATCCCTTCTAGGAATGTGCCCTTTTGAAAACCAATAGGCAACACGTCTTCCATATTAATATCTGTATCTGTGCATGATTGCCCCGTGGCTGGAGCACTCTGCAGATTAGTAGGAAATGTAGTTATTAGCTCTTGATAAGCAGCCACTTTTCATCCCAGCTGTTTTTCAATTAAACATGGATGTGGAGTGCAGCTGCTCGTTCAAAGGGTGCTTTTTGCTTCCTTGTGAAACGCAGCATTTTCCAGCATCGAATCCCATCGCTCAATGCAAGGAGAAATTTGTCATGAAGTTCCTATTTTTGTTCCCGTTTAATTTTCTAACAAATCGTCCTGATTGCAGCCAAAGGTGGAGTTCAGGAACTAATAGCAAAGTTGACATGTGCTTTTCAGGTGTAGGGGGAGGGTTTACCACGTTCACTTCACAAACGTTTTTGGGCCCTTGGAGCTTTTGTGCTTTAAAAGTAAACATAATTTCATGTGTACAGCTGTGACCTGAGTTGAGGCCTTCCTTAAAAGTTGGAGCCCAGTGGTTGTACAAAAACCGTATTGAGAATCTGGGAGTAAATCAGAAATAGTAGTTGTGCACTGCAGAATATCTCAGGACTCGTCACCAGAGCCAAAATGTGATAACTGGAGCCTTGGTATCCCCCAGAATGGCATGAGCTGCCCGGGTGGCTGCTCGTCCTGCCATCACTAATGGCAGAAGACCAGTAGGTGCTTTGGGTTAAGAAGTGTGATCTGCTTTCTG
The DNA here is from genome assembly GCF_019232065.1 of Centrocercus urophasianus. Lineage (NCBI taxonomy): Eukaryota > Metazoa > Chordata > Aves > Galliformes > Phasianidae > Centrocercus > Centrocercus urophasianus. Next base: position 532,238 of record NW_024885066.1, read on the forward strand.
CTGTGTTTCATGGCTCCTGGGAGAGGGCAGCGTGGATAAAAGCAGGCATCCTTCCAAGGCAGCATGTGGCTGTCAGGTGATGTGGCAAAAAGAGTGAGAATACTCCTTGTTATTGGGCTGGCTGACAGCCTAAGGGAGATGCTAAGGAAGATAAGGTATGGTACATACCCTCCTCTTCAAAAGGAACCATGTGTGACCCAGGTGTGTTTCAGCTGTTAGGCTCTGTGATTTGCCTGGGTGGTTTTGGGGCACAGTCTGGCGGTGACGACAGGAGGAGTAACATTGCAGAGGGTTGTGAGTGTGTGAGGGATTGTGGATTCCTGGTGGGAAGTCGGTAAGCGCAGATTTTCAGCGTGGCTGCACAAAAAGGAGTGGGAAGGGGATGGGCTGCTCTCACCGTGGCTGACTGTTGGTGTGAGCCTTGCTGCTGCCAGTGGAGGGCTGAGGATTCCCCTGGGACTTAGCAGCACTTATTCCCAGTTAACACCAGTGTCAGCGATATGTGGGATGAAGGAGATGAAGCCTTCAGGTCCTCCACGCTGAGGTCCTGACTGCCTAACAGCTGTGTCAACCGTGGGACCGATGGCCTGAAGGTGAAAATCCCGAGGTCTGATTGCTAATGCACCAAAGCAGTGTTTGTTCCTTGTGGTCAAGAGCACTGCAGACCGGTCCTTTGCATGTCAGACCTCAGCAGGCTCAACGCTGCCTTCCTTTTGTACATCCTACCCAACAGGTGAAGCCACAGCCCCAACCTGCACACCTCTTTCTGGGAGGATGCTCCCTTCATTAAACCTGCAGCTCGGTGCGTTTTTAAGGGGAGAGGGAAGCAGCAGTTTGCTGCAGTTTGTTTGACCTACTTCGGAGAAATATCAAATCGCCTCGGGCAAGTAATTAATTTGTACACACTTCCTCCTGCTCACGGCGTGCTGCGTGCAGCCAGTCCTTCTGCAGGTGAAGGTTTCAGAGCTCGCAGAAAGCCTGCCCAGACCCACAGCTGCCCTGGGCTGCTTTAGGTACATCCTACATCCCAGGGAGATGGAGGCAGCAGGTCTGCAGGAGAGCTCCAGATGGTATTTATTTGAGACCTCAGCAGCTGACTCGGGGTGTTATAAAGCTTCTCCCTGTTGCTTTCTCTTGAGCAGAAGCGCTGCCTCACAGTGTTGTTTCCAGAGCAACTGTCAGGGCTGGATTTAAGGGTATTTTTGGTGTTAGCTTGAGAGCCCTGTCTGCAAAGGATGTGCAAAGCAAGGGCAGCTCCTTGCAAGTCTTGTTTGCTCGTTCAGCCCCAAATACAGGCACCAGAAGCCTGGAAGGACTTGCTATGTGCTGCCCCTGCTGCTGGGAAAGGTTGTGGGGGGTTCCAAGGTGACACCAACCCTGTGAGCTGGTCCTCAGGTGTGAATCCTCACTCTTCTGACCAAGTGCTGGGTTGTTCCATCTTGCAGCACCCATCCCATATGTTTTTGCAGTGCAGAAGTGCACCTTGGGCTGGTTTTGAGGAAAGCATCACATACTGTGGGCCCAGGGCCAAACCACAGGGGCGAGGAGGTGACCGTCTTGCATGCAGTAAAGCTAAATGCTCAGAATGAAAATAGCTTGTTTTCAGGCCAAGAGTCAAAACTCTCATGGAGACCAGATGGGAAGACAAGACTGTTCCTGTGTATTTGAGCTGCAATAGGAAAATCACAGTTAGCCAAAGCAGGGTTGTGCTGTGAGGTGACTCCTGTAGGTGTGCAAATATCCAAGTGTGCTCAGCCTGTCTTGTCCCATCTGCAAAACAAGGGCTGTCCTGCAGGTAGAAAATGATCCATGAGAGCAGTTTTGATCTGGAGTGGGCTGAAAGAGGGATCTCAAGCAGTTGTGTGCTCTGGGTCCATCCTGGCTGGAGAAGTAGCGTTTAAAAGAAATAGCAATAATATTTTGTTGGTAGCTGTGGCAAGCTGTTAAACAGAATATCTGGTGCACCGAGTTCTCACTTGGATGAGTTTGCATTTTACAGAAAGTCTGAGTCTCGTGTAATATGGACAGTTCTGGGAGCAGTTGGCTGTTTAGCAGGAAGGTAGGTACGTGCTGGCATGAGGATAAAAGTGGAAATAAGCCCAGATCTGGCAAAACGCGTGCAGAAAGTTTGCTGAAGGGCTGGGCTGTACCAAAGTGAGTGTCTGGTGGTGGGGAAACCACCTGGGAGGGATGGGTTTGGTGAGGCAGCATCCAGGCGAGCTCTCAGAGGTGCACACAGCTTTAGGAAGTGTTGACCAGCTGACGGTGCATGCAACAGTTATGCTGAAAAATAGAACTTGAAATTGCTTTTGCACGTGTGCAAATATCAGATCTGGCCTGACATAGCATGGAGTTGTCAAGGGTACTGATGGTGACTGAAGTGTTTTAAACCACACACACACATGAGCTATGGGAGCAGGAATGACGGCAGTAAGGTGGTAGAAACTGAAAGGAGTGGATTCAGGAATGGAACCGTTGGGTTGGCACACTCCCTTCTGTGTCCAGCAGTCCTCATGCTCCAGTTCAGTTGCTTTGCCCATTGAAAATTAGCCAACGTGCAGAGTTTCCACCATGGTTTCTATGACATACAGTCATCCTTGACGTCTCACCACCCATTTGATGTCTATAAAATATATATTCATTTTATCTTCTTATCTTTTTTTCTTTTTTTGTAAAACTGTAGGTGAAAGAACAGTGAGTGTACGCAATGAGGATCCTTGGGTGCAAAGCATCCCATGTGCTTTTTCTTCCCAATTGATATAATCCAGGTCATTTTCAAACTTCAGCATTCTGTTTCAGTGGAGACTATCTTGGAATAACCACATCTGTTTGCTTTGCATGTTTATGAAAAAGAACCGAACGGACATGGGAGCACAGCTAGGATTTGTTTCCAAACACATCTTTTGATTTGTCCAGGTGTTGATACAGGCAAACATGGGGATGTTTCTCTGCATTCTGTGGTTTACTCTGTTTCGTGGGGAAAGATCAGTGTTGATGTGAGTTGTTGGGAAAAAAAGGGTGGATTTGAATGTAATGATGCATCTGGAGGTATTCAAGGCCGGGTTGGATGGGGGCTTTGGGCAATCTGGTGTAGTGGTAGATGTTCCTGCCTGTGGCAGGAGGTTGGAGCTGGATGGGCTTTAAGATTCCTTCCAATCCAACCCATTCTGTGATTCTGTGATAGGAGTGGACAGATAGCGTGGGGATGGGAGAGTGGCCACGTTACTGAAAAGCAGTAAGGAGAGGAGAGATGCACCATCAGGACACACAGCCCTGAGAAACCATCACTGAGTTCAGTCTGGGTGTGTGCTGGCTCAATAGTGGGATGTTGGAGCAAAGTGACACCAGGAGGGGATTTGGCTGGGGGGGAAATCCTGCTCTGATCCTGACTCACCTGCAGCACTCAGGAGGGGAATTCCCAGCCACTGTGCTCCCCAGGAATGGAAACAGGAGCTTGCTGAGGCAAGCTGTGCTGCTGGAGGTCGTTCAGGTCCTTTCAGGAGATGATTATTTGCGCTTTAGTTCTATTAATTTCCTCTCTTAAAATATGCCCCGTGGGCCCCAGCATTGTTGTGGCTGCTCAGCCTTGGATTGCTGCTATTTCTTGAAGCCTTCTCAGTGTTGGAGGGTGGTGGAGAATGCATTGCTCCAGTTAGGCACTGTGGTACTCATGCAGCTCAGATTTATGAATCAGTGCCTCTCACTTCAGCTTACATTGCTGGGGTTTCCTCTCCTCCCAGCACCCTCTCCCCAATACCTTTCAGCTGTTTCCAAACAGCTGGCTGGCAGCATCACATAGAATGCGAAAAGACATAAATCAGAACTACACAACTCATGAAAATGGTTTGAAAGCCATCAGGTTTGAAGCATAGCACAGTCTGAGATTCAGCAGCGCTTATTTATTTGCATTTCTAAGCTCTATCTCATAGATTCTGAGGATTTAGGTGGTCAACTGTTCAAGGAAACTTGAACTCTCTCAGGGCGCCAGGATCTGGTCCTTTAAGGGAAGTAATGTCAGGATATTCTGGGTAAAATGCTGAGCTTGCAACATGCAGATAAATCTCCGGCAAAGCACTCAGACATCTGAATGTCGGCGTCGTAATCTGATCTGCTGTGTTGGGATCACTTTTCTGTGTGTCCCACTCAGTGAGGTGCTGCAGGATTTCAGCCCTGGCTGAGGAGATGTCAGCCAAGGAGGGAGGAATTACCCAGTGCAGCATCTTGCTCTGAGCACCCAGCAGAGATCCTCTGTGATGGAAACATGGAAACGTGGAGATAAACGTATTTATGTGTACACATGGGTCTGTATTTATGTTGGTCCAAGTCTTTGCAGGATGGGATTCCGTGTAACGATGCATACCGGTGTGAAGTGCTGCTTTCCCTGCCTGGTGAGGTTTATCCCTGATTCAGTGCACGCAGTCCTCTGCCAGGCAGGAGGATGCTGCAGGAGGATGGAGCTTTCAGCTCTGTGTTGGAAGGGTTTGTAGAGGATCAGCTTGTGAAATGCATTAGCACGGATGGGTACAAGTCTGGATCTGCTGCCTCCTCCCACAGAAGGCTGAACTTTTCCAGCAGGAATCCCCCAGTATACCCCTGGGTGCTGCCTGCCCTAAAAGAGCCCTTTGGTGCAGGAATGCACTGTGTTCCCCTGCCCCTAGGAGGGACCAAAAATGAGCTTCCCTATTCCTGCAGGGCAGAACACTCCCGATCCATAAACCAGGTCCAAAACCACCCCAGCAGAACCCTGCGGTTCCGTTTGGTTTGCTTTCAGTGACGGGTAAAGCAGTCTGGCTGCACTGAACTGAACTCGCAGTGAACTGCAGTGCGTAGGCTCCCCTGAATTGCCCGTTTCATTCAAGTTGTTCAGGCTGGAAAGAAGCACGCTGTGTTCAAGTGTCAGGAGGGGCTGCTGGCGCTGAGCAATTCCTGCTCGTGGCGAGGGCAGGTCCGTGACCGAGGCTGGGATATAAGGCAGCAGGGCTGAACATTGCTACTACACACAAAAATAAAGACTATTTCCTTCGTTGGCTTTGCAGGAGAAAGCAGGGCTTTGCTGATACATTCTGGGTTGGTTTTTTTTTTGGTGTTTTTTTTTTTTTTTTTTGGTAAAGCACTTAAAATCCTGAGAGTTAAATAAAAGGAAACGTCTGCTCCCATGGGAACTGCTGTGACCCTGTGTGAGTGGCACAGCTGAGCAGCGTCCTCCTGGCCACGTGCTGTGGGGCTGATTGATTCCTCTGGCAGCACCCGGAGCACAGCTTGGCCACGCGTGCCAGCCTGATGCACGCTTCCTCCGCGTGCATCCTTCCTGCCTGCAGCATGGGGAAAAAGCATGGATCCGAGCTTCTGGTGTTGTGAAACTCGCATCTCGGCAGGCAGCGGAGAGCTCTGCTCAAAGCTGAGCACCCTGGGGTGGGTGCAGGATGGGTGGCAGTGCTGGGAGCTCTCTTAGTTCTGCAGAAGCTTTGTGCGAGGAGACATCACAGCCCCGCTTTGAAGCACAGTAAGAAAATGTTAATTGGCCTAATTAATGCAGGAATATAAGGCATATAATGAGTAGGACTAATAGCTGAAAAATGGCTTTTGATTCTGAGTATTGCAGTTCTTGTTCTTGCCTGAAATGAGACATGTGAATGCCTGAATGCCTGATTTCTTCAGCCGTCGTAAACTCGGGTGATCATAGTAATAATAATAACAAAAAAATATAAAAAATCCATCCAAAACCAGAGGCCATTTGGGAAAATACAAGCCCTAATCTCCGTGCTGTGCTTAATCCTTTTGTGAAGGCAGATGCTGCTGCTCAGCAGCCCGCCGGCCCGTGAACAGCACATTAATCCGGGGTGCTCTGCGTGCCACCCCACTTGGAGCCCTTGAAAAGCAGCACTGCCCGCTGCTGCCCTCCAAACCACTCCATCCCTAAGCCTTGCTTCCCACTTCTGCGCCAGCGATAACCTGGAGCAGCATCGGGGAAGCAGGGGGATTAACATTAATGCTCGTGTAGCGATTTGAAACAGAGCTCTGCTCGACAGAGGAGCGCTTGTCTCCTCTTGTAAAAGGAAATGGATTAACTCTTTTCTTGAAAAGCACCCTCATTTAGCCCTAAAACACATCGGATCACCCAGAGCTGCGGGAGGTGCAGGGAAGTGGTGCACAAGCTGCTGCCTCCTGCGAGCAAAGATCTTGATGTGGCAACTCATGTGGCGTGAGCATCCTGGCAGGGCATGGGCACTGACATCACTGTGATATGGTTTTACAGTTAAAACAGTGATAAAAATCATTAAGGAGCTTGGAAGTTGGTTTTTGGAGGCCCACCAGTTGAATCCGGAGATGGCAACAAAAATATTTATATCCCTTACAAATCAGCCATGCCGTTCACTGGAAAATCTATAGCAGTTTTCTTTCCCTGACCTTGGGAGACCTGGAGCTTTGCAGCAGGGCAGGTTGGTGGTCGAGGTGTTGGAAATACAGGGCATTCTTTGGTGTATTTCACCTTCCTGGGAAAATTACACATACATCGCATTTGCTTCCAGTGTCCTTCCCTGACCTGCCTGCACCGTATCACACCAGCAGTATTTCTGCAGGATATTGTTGGGATGGATACATTCTTATCTCTCTCAAGTCTGTTTTTTTTTCTCTTTTTTCTTTTTTCTCTCTTTTTTTTTCTCCCTTTCTTTCCCCAGGCCTGGCTCAGCCCCTGGGTTCTGCACTGCCGGGTCCCTCCTGGTGCAGAGCACAGCAGTGTGCACACACAGAACTCTTCCCGTAATAAGGTCATTTAGCATCCCAGGGAAGAGAACAGCTTTTAATCCTCGCTAGATCTGGCTGGGCCGCTTTCAGGCTGGCATTAAGAGAGCCTTGAGGCATCCAGTTTCATCTGCAATGCTAATGCAAAGGAAGAAAGGGAGATGTATCACAACCAAGAGGGGTGTGGAAGAGGAGTATGGTTAAGACTAATTGGGGAGCTGCAGAATTCACTTCTGGTTTGCATTTTATGCAATATATCACCCGTACAATGCAGATATATGGGGTTTAGGCATATATATGTACACATATATGTGGAATTTGGAGTAGAGCCCTTGACTTGGAGCACATAACAGTACTGGGGCTGAGGTCCACGCTTGCGGGCAGCACCCTCAGGACGCGCTTATTTTGAACACTGCCTTCTCACTGCATCCCCAGATGCTGTTTGCAGCGGTGCCTTTGCCCAGCCTTGAAGCTCCTTATTTTTAGCTTAGGCACATTACGGTAAGGGCGAGGATTCAAGGTTGCAGCCAAAAAAGCAGCGTGCTGAACGGCACCCAAGTCGGAGCAGAAGGGCTGAAATCGAACCCCGTCTTGGCTTTGGAAGAAACAAAAAGCGGTGCTGCAGTGCAAAAAGGAAAGATGTTTGAGGACCCGGCTCCTATCCAGATGGTGCACGGCGGGGTCAGGGCCTCCTGTGAGGAGCAGCGATTCGAATCAGCGCGTAGCACGCGGGAACTGCAGAAATGAAGGGATTTTTAATTTCTGGAATCATTACCATTATGTCATATCAATTCGGTATAGAACAATCAGCATCTGAATCTGATGGGACATTTTGCAGTTGCTATTGGTAACGCTCGCTGTTCCTTCTAAAAGCGAGGAGTCTGGGGGAAGGATGCTCATGTGGGAAGGCGGAGAATTTTGTGTTTATTTTCCAAAATGTGTTTTATTTTGGGGGTCACTTCAGGATAACAGCAGGCAGTGATTGATCAGGGCTAAAGTGGCTCCATCTGGCTGAGGAATCCAAAGGTTTTGCTCAACCTTCCCAAGCAGTTTTCCCTGTTACTGTTAAGGAGCTCAATTTTAGCCTTAAAATAGAATATTATATTTGTGAAAATGGCTTAAAATCCCCAGTGGATTCAGCATGGATACACGTTAGTGATACAGTAACTTTGTTAATTGCAAACCTCTCCTCTTAACAGCCTTTTAGGCATTCTTGTTATGTGAATCCTTAAAAGACTTCTACCCTAATATCTCATGGCAGAAATGACTCATCTCACCTGACTCGAAAAGTGAGAAAATGGGAGCCTGCCTTTTCTGTTTTTCTTTTTTTCACTCCTTCTGATTTCAGAATGCATCATTTCTCTGCTGTGGTTAAAGCCAAAGCCTCAGCATCCTTTCAATTACTTCATAAGAATGAGAAAAGAAACCCAATTTCAGGTGGGGAAGAGCTGGAAGAAGAGCTTTGCAGTGCTGTGCTAAGTGCAAGGGAGTCCTTTGAATTTTTCTGAGCTTATTTGAGGGTTTTTAGGCTCAATTTTGAGACGTGTTTTATTTGGTATTAACACCTCTTTTTCTTCTGACTCTGAGCGTTGGGCTGCTTACTTGCCCCGTGTTTTTACATACTGTGTTTTTCCCAATTCTGCAGCTCCACAACTGTCAGTTTCCCCCCCCTGAAAATGTCTTTAAAAACAAACAAACAAACAAAAAAAACCCAACAGTTTTCCCTGAAAAATAAGAAAAAAAAAAAATCAGGTGCCCACATGGCAAGGAGCTCTGAAAGCAATCAGTCTGGACCAGGCTCTGAGCAACCTGTGTACCCTCACTAAGTTTGTAGATGACACCAAGCTGGGAGGTGGTGTGGATCTGCTTGAGGGCAGGGAGGGCATTCAGAGGGATCTGGATAAGCTGGATGTCTGGGCTGAGGTGAATGGGATGAGGTTCAGCAAGGCCAAGTGCCGGGTCCTGTGCTTTGGCCACAACAACCCCATGCAGCACTACAAGCTTAGGGATGAATGGCTGGATGAGTGTGAGGAGGAAAGGGACCTGGGGGTGTTGGTTGGTGCTCGGCTGAACACAAGCCAGCAGTGTGCCCAGGTGGCCAAAGGGTCACTGGCATCCTGGCCTGCATTAGAAATGGTGCGGCCGGCAGGAGCAGGGAGCTGAGCATCCCCTGTACTCAGCTCTGGTGACGCCGCATCTTGAGTGCTGTGTTCAGTTTTGGGTTCCTCACTACAGGAAAGATGTTGAGGTCCTGGAACGTGTGCAGAGAAGGGCAACGAAACTGGTGAGGGGTGTGGAGCACAAGTCTGATGAGGAGCAGCTGAGGGAGCTGGGATTGTTCAGTCTGGAGGAGGCTCAGGGGAGACCTCACTGCACTCTGCAGCTTCCTGAAGCTCCTTGTGATGAGGAGGGGTTTGGCCTCTTCTCCCAGGCAACAAGCAGGACTCGATGCAATGGCCGCAGTTTGCAGCAGAGGAGGTTTAGGTTGGACATGAGAAGAACTTTTTCTCTCATGGTCAGGCACTGCAATGGCTGCACAGGGAGGTGGTGGAGTCGCCGTCCCTGGCAGCGCTCAAGAGGCGTCTGGATGGGAGCTGTGAGATCTGGTGCAGCGCCTGTGGCAGCGGTGATGGGAGGGCGGCTGGACTCGATGATCCCGCAGGTCGCTTCCAGCCTTGTGATTCTATGATTCCCTGAACCTGACCTAGCTGTCAGATGTCCCTGTTCATTGCAGGGGATGCGGACCAGATGACCTTTATGGCTCCCTTCCAACTCAAATGATTCTGTGGCCAGTTTTGAGTTTCTTTGCCTTCCTCTCCTAAGTGCCTCAGAGTTACTCCCAGCCTTCCAGTTGCTGCCCTTTGCTGACACAGGCTGATTCAGAGAGAAGCATTTTTGGGTATATTCACTGTGATTCCTTTGCTAATTATTGCTTTCCGGCAGCACTTTGGGCTCTGCAGAGCCCAAGTTGAACAGGGAGGAGCAGGAAAGTTTTGTAATTCTCATCATTCCTCGGCCATCTGCACGTCCAAGGAGCAAAATGACTGGTGAAGATCTGTGCTATGAGCAAGTGGTTTGTTTTAGGATGCTGATGCAGATGATCATCCCTGGGGAAATCATTGCCTGGGATGAACCCTCCAGGAGCAGGAGGACCAAATGCTGTAGCCTTACATCCTCCATAGGCAGTGGGATGGATGCTTAGAAGGAAGGCTCTCTGTATAGGAAGGGTTATTGTTTGGGCTACTTAAAAATCTCTCTGTGATTGAGAATGTTACTGGTGGCAAGTTGTTGTAAGTGTTTAAAGCAATGGGACTGCTTTCCTTAAGGCTTGCTTTCATTTCCTAGTGTAGGGAACCTGCTTTGGCAGGGAGGTTGGACTCGATGATCTCTGGAGGTCCCTTCCAACCCCTACAATTCTGTGATTCTGTGATTCCTTGTGCCACTCTTGAACACATCAGACTGAGTTCAGCCTGGCAGTGGTTTCAACACCTTTTCTTTGCTCATATTTCTCATTCAAGCATTTTTTTCCATGGATGCTGGTTGGAACCCCATCCTTGCCCCAGTTACTTGGCAGCTATTCACATGAAGTGGCCTTGGAGTTTATTAGCAAAGCACTAAGCTTTAATGCCGAAGTTGCAACACCAAAGTTTGGGTTTTGGGGCAGAAATTATGTGTGCCCATTCCCTAAGTGCAAACCATAAGGAGGAGGATAGTGGCCTCCCTGAGGCTGAATTAACACTGAGGCTTTAGGGAATGAATTTGCAAACCCCTGAGCTTGACATTAAGTGCCAGCCATCATCTGTGCTGTGCACACGCATGTTTGAGCTCACTGCCTGTAAGCAAGGGCTTTCTCACCCTCTCATGTCTCTTCTTTCAGTCCCACAAGCAAATAGAAACAGTAGTGAGCTGAATGGTGGAGTTGCACCTCTACTATTGATGAGCAGAACTGCTGTGCTTCGGTTGCCCCGGAGTCACTTTTGCAGAAGTAAAATGAAGTCATTTTGCCATATTTGGATGGTTAATTGGGAAAACTTTTTCCTCCTGGTGCTGAGCCATGTGCAGCTCTCCAACGTCAGCGCCTGAGATTTGAAAGCACTGTTGCTGAAGCATTTCCCTTTTCTTGTTCAGCCACTTGTTCAGTGTTTGCAGGTCACAACTGCTGGTGTACATTGCGACTTCCACCAACTTCCCAGCAAACACTGCACTGAATGGAAGGATTTAGTAGGAGCAAACAATGGAGAGGGCAAACAGGCAGGACATCTGCTGACCTCAGGAATGGAAGCAGCCTCCTTTCCAATAGACTTGTGGTCTCCAGAAAGGCTTCAGAGTGAGCTCTGCCCATTGGTAGGCATCAGACCATCCGACCAGTTGGTGACTGGCCTCCCACACCTATCAGGCATCAGAGAACCCACGGGGGAGGGGATGCATTGCTGGGAGCGTGCATCCCCTGCTGCCTGATGATGCCCGTTAATGCTCTTCTGCAGGTGAGGACAGGCAAAATGATGTTCTCCTCTTGGTTTGGCTGACTGACAAATTTCATGCTCCCGTTTAGTGGGGGCCCAGGTAGAGTCATTCTTTTCTGCCTCTTGTACTATTTCCATGAAGTCTGTAGGGAAGTATTTTAGGCTGCTGAGCCCTTGGCTGGTGTGGTAGAAATGGATTCAGTAGTTTGGAAGTTAATGGGGATGTGAGGGCAGGAAGATGTGTGTGTACACACCTGTGTGTGTACCCAGCAATCCTACAGCCCTTTGAGCCCTAGAGGTGAGAAATATGAAATCTCAGTGAAACGGAGCAGTGGATGGAGCCTTCTGGCTGTGATGTAAAAACAAACACCACAAGGCTCTTTGAGGCTGGGAGAGACATGGGAGGTCTGTGCTGTGGGGCTTTATCTCCCATTAGGAATGTGGGAGGGAGTACAGGGTGGGCAGAGCTGAAGGCTTCCTGAGCACCAGTGAATGGGGAGGGTGAGGTGGGAGAAGGAGCAGGGCATGGAGCTGCTGCTTGCAAGCCAGCTGTGGAATCACTTATATAAAACTTGGGAGCTTTTGCTAGAGATGCTTAGAACTTCTTAGCACTGTTTTACAAAATATTTCGTGGTTAGAAGCTATGGGAAAGTGTAAATTAAAATAATTGAAGTTACCTGTAGGAAGTAAGTCACAACAGGGTAAGGAATGAAGTCTGTCCATTAAGCATCAAAAGGAAACCAACAGCAACGAGCAGGAAATATGTAAAGACTAAAATGTCCTTTCCCATCCCATGGTGGGTGCTGTCGGTTGTGGGGTGCATGGAGGATGGATGAGCAGGGAAATATGGATGTGATTAAGGGAAGGTGATAACGGGGTGCTTGTCTGCCTTCACGTTTCTGATTGATGCTGGGCTAATGAGAAGAGGAGAATGGTTTTAGTTGCTCTATCTTTGGATGGATGCTGGAGCACGGGTTCCTGGCTGGAAGAGGGAGGAATCAGCAGCCTGGTGGTTGTGGTCCCACTGTCACAAACTTGAGATACTTGCTGTAAGAAATTTGCCCTGGGCTATGGAAGAGCTGCTGATCAGCTCCCAGTGGGGCAGAGCAAGGCGGGACGGCTGCTGCTTCTGCTCCAAGGTTTCCTTTCTTCCTTCCAGCTTTAGAGGAAGCACCCATGGAAGATGCACCATGCCTGTGAGCAGGACCTCCCACCTTCCTGCTGCACAGACTCAGGTTTGGGTTGGTTCTGTGCCCTTTGGCCAAGCAGAGGATGATGCCCCAAGGCAGCCAAAGCATGTTATGCAGGCACAAAGGCAAAAGGACCATCCTTATTCTTCTTTAAATCTACATTTTACATTTTATGACAAAGCTACCTGAATAGGACTGCAGGGAAAAAACCTGCAGCTTCTCCAGAAAAATACCTTGTTTTGTAACTTTCTATCGTTACAGAGTTTGATTAATGTGTCTGTAAGACACTTGCAATTATAAATTAACCACTTATTAATTCACTTGGGAGAATTTGAGCATCTGATCCAATTGGTGACCTGATACATCGAGGTGCCACCAGTCTGGGACTGTACAAACCTTTTTCTTAAATGAAGTACCGACTCTAATTCAAGGAGTGTGTCCTTGTGTGCTGGAGAATGAGCAATCACTGCTGTGCTTTCCAGAAGGGATGGTTAATGCATCTCTGTGCAGGCAAGCAGGGTGAAGACAAGAAGCACCAGAACAGCATCTCTACACCCAACTGCATTACCCTGTATGGGATGCACCCAGTTGCAACTGGAGGCAGCCAGCATCTGGGATGTCCTGGCAAAAAGAAGCCTGGGAGCAGTCAAGGGCTGATCCCATAGATTGGTTCTTTCTTGGTGATGGCAGATTGAATCCTATGCTGGATTCAGGTTTCCTCCCACTAGTACTCAGATAGGATCATGGAATTAAGTATTTGGTGTTTAAAAACTGTTGCCTCCAGTTTTGACTCTCTGAAGCCTTTTCACGCTGAGGAATGTTCCTTCTGATTTCCCATCTGATCCTATCCTGGCTGCAGACCCAACTCATGTTCACATATCCCACTGTCACTTTCATCCTCCTGTGCTGTCAGAGCTGGCCTGGGCATCTCCCCAACATGAAATCAGATCTGAGCCGTTTGTCCCCACCAAGAACTCTGATCAGGATGCCTGACATTCCAGGGCCACCAATCCCTCTTTTTTTTTTTATCCCTTTTATCCTTTTATTTGGCATCTCCAGCTCTCTGCTCACATCCCTGGGCTGTCCCATGATGTGCTGGGCACCTCTGGTTGTCCCTTCCCTATGGGGATGGCCATCAGCATTGCTCCCTGCTTTCCTTGCAGGCACACACGTGTGGATTTCCCCACCCTGTGCATCAGTGGATGACTGCACTGCTCTCACGCGTGCTGCTTTTGCTCTGGTTTACTGGAGGGAATTTCCTGCTCAATGCTTTTCACAGTGCTTTCTGCTTGTGCCTCTCTCCTTGCCTACAGGACCAGTGGATTCGTTAAGTGAGATGTGTTAATGCATACTATTCAGCATACCAATGGCTCCTTTTGTAGCCGAAATCTCTTTCTTTAGCTGATTTTTTTTTTTTCCAGGGTTTCCAAGCACCCTGTGCTGTGGGTGCCCAGAGCTGACAGGTCCTTCCCAGCCCTGTTTCTGCCTTCATCCAGCTCTCCCCGCCTTTAATAGCAAACTGTGCACCCATTGCCTCCTTTCCCCTTCAACTGTTTGACAAATATCACTGCTGTCCTTCCTTCCTTGTTTTTGTTTATCCATCTGTCTGCAATTCTTAGTGGAAGCTGCGCTGCTTTTAATTAATGAGAAATTGTTGTTGTGTTTGCTGTTCAGCACTCCTTATTTCTTTGGGAATTATGGGGTTTATTCCTCTGTTATTGCCTGGTTTTAAGCTAGCCTTTTCCGGCACCAAACCCACTCAGTGCAGAGCAGCAGTAATGTGATGGTGGTGGGGGGAGGGAGGGGTTAAGCATAAATTCTTGCACTCTGCCCAGGCAGTAAATCTCTGTTCTTTATTTTGGCCGTAGGGATGTTTGGGTGGGGAGGTCTCCATGAATTCACATGGAACCAGCAGCAAGCCCTGGGTTCCGGGCCCCTCTTTGGAAGAGTTCCAGGATGGCACCCCATGGATGCACAGCGCCCGTGGCTTTTGCTCTTTGTGCCATTGCTCACATTGGGTGCTGCACCAGGGTGTAACGAGGCTGGTGCTTAATGACAGCCCACTGGCTCTGCAGAGGCACTGCCTGCAGGGCCAGGGTGGTCAGAGCTGTGGGTGCCCACCTGTAGCAGAGCTGAGGGTGCCCAGTGCTGGATCAGCCTCAGGCTGTGCAGCAGAAGCAGCCTCAGATTTCTCTGCTCTTGTCCAGAGGCTGACTCACTCATTTCCTTGCTTACTGGAAGCATAGCTTATTATTGCAACATTTTAACAAAATCAAAAGCCAAAACAAAATATTGATATCAGAACTGTTTCAATACTAAAAGAAAATAAATCTAGCATGCTGTCAGTGATTAGGTTTGATGCACTGCATCTTTCTTTGCTGTATCTTTCTGTATCCTGATTTCTTAAACAAACTCTGTCTCTTTGCTTTGGCTCTTGCATGCAGTCAGGCCTTCTCTTGGTTTGCTCTTTCTTTGGAGCATCCTTTAACAACAAATGTTCAAAAAGAGGACAGCAGCAGCAGCACCTTTCTGCATGTTCAGAGAGGGGGGGCTGAACTCAGTGCTCGTGTAGAGCTGGCGAAGTCCACTGCTGATGAACACTCTGAGAATTGCACTGCTAGATGTTAATTATCCAGATCATTACTGCTCTTTATTTTTGTATTCAAGTCAGATTTCTGTGCTAGCAACTGCAGACTTGGCAGTGGTTTGTTTTTTCAAGTAGAGGTAATTGTATTTAGTGATAAGTCTCCTGCAGCCTTTCTGTTTGCCTACCTAATTTAATCTGCTTGTCTGCAGCCACCCAATGGGGCACCACCAGACTGGGAGCTGTGCTGTTTTCCAGGCTCCCTCTGAGGCCGTGAGCCTCTGGGCCGTGCAGGCTTTGCTCCCAGCTCAGGGACACCTGCAATGTTGGATGGAGGTCTTCAGGGGGGACCAGATCCCAAAGCAGCTGTAGATACCTGGACACATCTGGGCAGACTGAAGAATCAAAGCCATGACCACTCATTGGTTGCAAGGAAGGATACTGCAGGCTGTGGTTCTGCAGTGATTCCCACTGGATTGGGGCAAGATGGTGGCTGGTTTGTGGTGGGTGAGCTGAGGTTGTGCTGATAGAGAGGGGATGGACAAGAGAAGGGTTGCTGTGCTGGACACTGGAATAGAATTACCCAAAATTTCAAACAACTTCGAGCCAGGAGAGCAAGCCCATGGTTGAGTGCTGCCCATTGAGATGCAGTCTCTATAAGTACTCTGACCAGGATCCCCATCTCTGTGACATGAAGTTTCTTCCTGAAGTTGGGCTGTGCCCATCTCTGTCCGTCTCCCTGCTAATATCGCTGTTCATTGGATCCTGGTCCTTCTGATGGCATTTTGGTGGTGTTGGTACAGTGCCACCCATCTGAGTATTGCTCAAGAGGGAGAAATAGGACCCACTTAGGGCTGAGTGATTAAATACTGTTTAATTTGGGGGAAAAAGTGCCAAATCAGAGCTTTCCTTTCGCTGAAAGTTCAATGATGTGCTTCAGCTTTCAGCCCTAGGGGTTTTATGAAAAACTGCTCTGAAAGCAATATAAGCAGGCTTTCCTCTTCAAATTATAATTGAATCTGTGCTGGTAATATGCTTTTTGGATAAATGTTACCTCTTCAGTACATGCAAATATTTTAAAATTGGCTTTGCTAACAAGATGCTCATTGCTGCTACAGCCTTTGCCTCTGCACTGGCAGCACGCTGCATCTATGTGAGCTGCTGCTGTGCGATCCCAGCAGAGCTGTCCCAAGGTTTGATGGTTTTTAGGGTTTTTTGGTTTACTGGGTAGAGAGGAGAGCAGGCATTGACCCGCAGTCCTGTCTGAGCAGTGGGGATGTGTGAGATGCGGAGAAGAGCCCAGGGAGGCGGACAGTTTTGGGCCAACGAGATAAAAGCCAGCAGCCTCAGATTAAATGGGTTGGATCCCAAAGCGAAGAAAGGCTCACAGCTTCTGCAGTGTTTTATGGTTACTGTGTGGGGTAAAGCGTGCTTTTACCTGGATGAGTTCCCACTCTTTGCTGTGGTGGGGGGATTAAGATTCCCAGGCTGGGAAATGCGTTCTCCAACTCCATCGGCTGGCACCATATGGGAATGAAAACATGATTTCAAGTGGTTTTCTATGAGAATTGTGATGTACTCACCTCTCTGGTCTTTGCCCTTTGTGCTGAAGAAATACCTTGACCCTAGTAAATGTGCCCATTTTCTTTGTTATTTATGACAGAACTGCTTTGTTCCATTTCTTGTGATGTGTCTCACGTCATAAGCATTTCACTGTATTTGTACAGCAGCTGCTCTAAGATACAGGTGTGGATTGTGCTGTTATATATACCACGCCTGTGAAATCAGCCCTTCCACAAGAACTTTTCGGGCTGCTTGGCACTCTGGATTGTTTTTCATAAAGACTTACAAATCCAAATTGTTAAACATGAGCATTGCCAGCAGATAAACCTGTGTGAGGACAGGAAGAGATTGTCCAGCACAAAGTCATGGATGTCACCTGCAAGGAGGTGGTAACAGTGCTTACCTATGCAGGGGGTGACACTCATTTTTCCTTTTTCCCTTGTCCTTTTCCCTGGTCTCATCCCAGCCATGCAGTGCTCTCCCCACCCCTCCATGCATCATCCCTTGAGCGCTGCTGTGGTTTTCATAGAATCATAGAATCACCAAGGTTGGAAAAGACCTAAAAGATCACCCAGTCCAACCGTTCACCTATTCCCAATAGCTCCCACTAAACCATGTCCCTCAACACAACATCCAGCCTTTCCTTGAACACCCCCAGGGTCGGTGACTCCACCACCTCCCTGGGCAGTCCTTTCCAGTTTTGTTGCTTTTGCTCTTTCCTGTACCATGAACATTAGGATTAAACATTTTTTAGCATCTCTCCTTTGCATTGCAAGCTGGTTTCTTTGGGGACATTCAGTGTCTATATGCTAGGCTGAAGTATTTTGGTGCAGTTGGTATTTATTAAGCAATAATGAGAAATGGGGATCTTTCTCAGTTTGCTGCTTGCACTCTTGCACCAGAGGGGTAGGAGTGCCTACAGAAGCTTTTTTGGCAGGAATTTGGGGACTTATTTCCTCTGTGCAAATCCCATCCTTGCAGTGCATCACCATGGCTGCCTTGCTTAATGCAAAGCCACTTTGGGCCCATTAGCCTGGATTATTGAAGTTAATTCTCAGGGTGCATCCGTTCAGCTAGAAAACTGGAATAAATGCAGAACCTTTGTTTCCCTGACACAGGTTTTGCAGGGTTTTCTGCAAGGGCTCTGCATGGCTTTGAAAGCTGAATAAGTTGAGCAAGGCTGCACTGTGTGCAGGGTAAAGGTGGCCAACTTGGGTTGCTTTGGGGAAGAGGGGATTGGGTCCTCCAGCTCTCTGTTGTGCCAAACCAGGCACTGAATGCCTTCAGCACGTGTTGGGTAAATGACATCATAAGCACATTTCTAGTTTTAATTGTCTACCTCTTCTTCCCGTGTTCAGAAATTACACAAATTGAGTGGTGTGTGCTGTGCAGGTCTTAATTTGCGCTCCCTTCTCTGCTCTTGGTTTTATCTGTGGGTTGCAGTGAACATCTCCTGCTCTTGGCAAACCTCAGACCTGTCTGTAGCCAGCAGCTCTGTGCCAATCCTCTAGAAATATCATTTTATTCCCTAGACAGGTATATGTATCTCTATTAAAAGATGACCCCCCCAGTAGGTGGTATGCACAGTTGGTGAGTTGTACCATGGGGGAAGCACTCTCACAGCCCCAGCAATCTTTGAATTGCTCAGGATTCCCCATAATGGTGCACTTGGAGCCCTTGAGCTGACAGCTGTTTGCTTTTGGTGACAGCAACGTCTGTCTGCTGGGGGGGGCATAAACCAGACATATTCCCTATGCACAGCTCAATTTAGAGATATTGAGCTGAACTGGGGATACAGGCTGTCATTGAACAAAGTCTGATACAATGGGGAAGCAGTTTTTAACTGCTTAAATGCTGTGTTTCCTTACGTGTTCCTCATTCCAGTAGTCCTTAAGGTAATTTTAGTATAGATCCAGCATCAATGCTCAACCTGGACCCTATTCAGATCCTGGGTGTTGCTACAGGGAGAAAAAGACAAAACACAACGTTTCGGCCATCCTAACCTTGTCTTTACTTTTCTTGTATTTCTTACGTTCCAAAGTTAATGTGCAGGAAGGGGAGGACATGTTAAACACTTGGTGAATAGTGATGCCATCTGCAACACGGCAGGATTTAAATTCTGTCATGTAAAGAACTTCCCATTGCAGTTAGCACTCAGATTTGAACGCTGAGTAATTTAATTAGTGAAGTATTTAGTAGCGTCATTAATAGGCTGAAAGAAAGGATACATGGCACATTAATTTGTGTTCCAAATGAGACAAAGCTAGGAAATATTACGAACAGCAGTAATGGCAGAAAAATAATATAATGGACCACAGAAACCTAACAAGATGAGTAACAAACAGAGATGTTTCAAATTGGAAAATACAAGATAATGTACTAGAAAAAAAGAATACATCCAAACACATTTGTTGAAAAGGAGAGAAGCATTTGAAAGGCAGCAACGCCAAAGAGACAAAGGAGCAACACACAGCAAATCAAACCTCAGCTTAGGATGGTAGTAAAAGCATCAAAATACAAACAAGTTGAGCAAGCTTTGGTGAGCTTTTGTCAGTGTCTGCTAAGGGTTGTAATTGCCTACAGTTATTTGAAGCATATGGATGCAGAGGAGAAAAAGTGTTGCTTCAAGTTAGCTAAGCAGCAGTGAGGAGGAATGAGGAGATGAAATGAAGCTGCCCTCCTCTCGTCAGCTGACATAAGAGGGTGAAATGCTTTCCCAGCAAGGAGGGATGCTCACCCTGTTGCCTGCTGTTGAAATACTGGAAGAAAAGTTTAGGCACCTTGTGCAGATGGGCAGAGGAAATAGAGGAGGCGCTTATCAGGCAGGGTGAGCGTGGATGTGTGTACTTGTCTGTGTACATTTACATGTGCATGCACCTATATATAAATCTGTTTTTTTGCTTGCTTAAGGAATGAATTGGGCTCACCCAGGCTGGTATTTTTTTATTATTTTTAAATCTAGATAAAATCTGGGCATGTTGACTTAACTGGTGTGAGTCAGTGTGGCTAAGCTGGGGTTTGCAGTGGCCTCTTACATACCCAAACCAGTCTGTTCTGTACCCAAAATCAAAGCTGAGTGTGGCATCTCAGCCAAAGTGCTGTCCTATCTCTCCCTGCATCCATATCCTGGGACAGACTGATTTATGGTGAAATACTCCTGTTCTGGCTGGCTCTGAAGGTAGTGAGGGATTTGGGACTGTTTTCTCTTGGTAAGTATTTTGCTGTCTGCAATCTGCATTTATGGAGATTATAATATTTTTGTTCCTTTCCTTTTGCAAACATAACATTTGGTCTTCCTTAGCAATACAAAATAGTTGATTTCTTGCCCAGGCCTACTGCCTGGTTGAGCTGCTGCACTGGGCTATACTGCTAGATAGAGAAGTGCTGGTTCAGAAACAGAAGTCACACTTTGTTTTATTCTTCCTTTCTCCTCCCCCTTGTTTGAGAAGGAAAAACAGAAAGAAAAAAAATAAAAGGTTCAGCAGCACTGGCTGTGAAAGCACCCCCAGGATGAGGCTACTTGTACTTGTAATGCAGCCTGAAGGAGTTTTTCCTCCAAATGAAGAAAAAGGGAATAGGACTGTTAAAGTGAAAGCCGTAATGCTTTACTGAACAATTTTGTTTTTCCATTCCTGCATTAAAGATGTGTAATTGCAGTTGCTTGTATACAGCCAGGAGGTGAGTCCAGCTACTAAATGGCTCATCACATGTGAGATGAGGTGATCCGAGACAGCCAACACAGCTTCACCAAGGGCAGAGTGTGCCTGACCACCTTCCGTGATGGGGTGATGACACTCATGGACAAAGGGAGGGCAGATGTTGTCTGCCTGGACTTGTGCAAGGCCACTGTCATCGTCCTGCATCACATCCTTATTTCTCGTTTGGAGAGAGATGCATTTGAAGGGTGGATTATTCGGTATATGAAGAATTGGTTGGATGGTTGTAGCCGGAGGGTTGTTGTAAAGTTCTCTGTGTCCACGTGGAGGCTGGTCATCAGCTGTGCCATCTGGGGGTCTGTCTCGGAACTGCCCTTCAGCATCTTTATCAATGACACAGACAGTAGGATCAAGTGTTACTCTCAGCAAGTTTGCTGGTGACACCAAGATGAGCACAGTGGACACAATAGAAGGAAGGGATGCCATCCAGAGGGATCTGGACAGGCTCGAAAAGTGGGCACATGAGAACCTAATGAGGTTCAACAAAGCCAAATGCAAGGTGTTGCACTTGGCTTGGGGCAATCCCGTATGTGTACGGACTGGGAGATGACGTTTAGAGCGGCCATGTGGAGAAGGACTGGGAGGTTCTGGTGGATAAAGAGTTGGTCATGAGCCAGCAGTGTGCATTTGCAGCTCAGAGGGCCAACAGTAACCTGGGCTGCATCAGCAGAGGGGTGGCAGAGTGTGTGTGGGGGGGAGAGGGGGATTGTCCCCTCTGCTCTGCCCTTGTGAAGCTCCATCTGCAGTGCTGTATCCAAGCCCAGGGCACCAAGCTCAAGAAGGTTCTGGAGCTGTTGTAGTGGGATCAGAGGAGAGCCACAAAGATGATCAAAGGGCTGGACCACCTTTCCTGTAGAGAAAGGTTGAGGCAGTTGGGCTTGTTCAGTCTGGAGGAGAGAAGGCTGGGGGGAGACCTCATTATGGCCTTACATTACTTGAAGGGAGCTTACAAGCAGGAGGGGGACCAACTTTTTACATGGTCTGACAGTGATAGGACAAGAGGGAATGCCTTTAAACTAAAAGAGGGGAGATTTAGGTTAGATATGAGGAAGAAATTTTTTATTCAGGAAGTAATGGCATGCTGGAACAGGTTGCCACATCTCTAGAGGCATTCATCGCCAGGTTGGATGGGATCCTGGGCAGCCTGATCTGGTGGGGGACAACCCTGCCCATCGTAGGACGTTTGGAATTAGATGATCTTTAACATCCCTCCAACCTAAGCCATTCTGTGATCACAGAAGTGGTGTCTTGTGAGTTCCAACATGCTGGTTCCTATATTTCATTTGAAAGAGTTGGCTACATTCAGAAAGGAGAAGAAATCGACTTCTCCTGGTGTGGATTAAATAGCCTGCAGTGCCTATGGGGCACGCCAGTGCTAGGCATCACCAGGATGCTCAGGAGCCTGTCTCCGTGCCCTGCTCCTCACAGTGAGATGTGGCACCCAGACAATCCCCTGGGATGCTCAGAAAGGGATGGGTGATGCCTGTCAGCTCCTGGAAAGTGTCTGTTTGGGTTTGCAGGCTGATCTGTACAATTAAGCCTTTGTACAGCAGCTCCTGTTAAAGATGAGCAGCCTCAAAGCTTCAACCAGAGCAATACCATAGAGCTTTAGTAATGACAGTAATATTTCAACAGAGCCTTGACAGGTTTGACATCGATCATTTTGCACTTCTTTATGCACATTTTCCTCGTGCTGCTCCTTCTCTGACTGGAGGGGCGAGCAGAAGAGATGGGGCAGATTTCCATCAACGTTGATGAATGTGGGTAAATGTGATGGCCAGGATGAGGATATGGGTAGATGTGATGGGCAAAAGGAGGACTCAGGTAGACATGATGGCCAGGACAAGGATATGGGTAGGCGTGATGGCTTGATTTCAGGATGTTCTCCTGCCTGAACTGAAGGCTATTAGCCATCAGATTACAAGCTGGAGCAAATGCTTATTGCCATCCCAAAGAAGAAAGAGGCTAAATGCTCTCCTTCAGCAAAGCTATCTTGAGCTTTCAAGCTCAGAAAAATAAAAAAGTAGTAGTTATTGCACCTGTGTTGAGAAGTTAAAAAAAAAAATCATTAAAAAAATCAAGGAAAGTTGTTCTGGATGCCCTCTTCCTGTTTGTTTCCATTTTGTCAGGGCTGTGTTTTGCTCTTCAGCTGTGAAAAATGCTGGTGCTGGTGAATGGAAGAGCAGAGGGTCAAATTCTGCATAGGCTGGGGTTGTGGGGCTGCTTCACACCAACAAGGAGCTCACGACTTTCCCAGCAAAGGCTGGTTGGGTCCTACTCAGCCATCAAGCTGCAATAAGAGCAAACTCAGATTTAGTAGATTTTTCCTTCTTCACTTCTAATTTCTCTGGGTTTGTGATGATTACTTTGCAGCCGTTTTCCAAGCCTGTGTGCTTTCACTGAGTTATTTTCAAGTCCGTTTGCCACATGTATGGAGGGGAATCGTGGCACCAGGTGAGGCAGTGGGAAGAACCAGGAGTGCTGATTGTAGTGCTGGGGATCTCTTCATTAAAAGCTCCCCAGAAATACTTTCAGCATAGGCTGCCTGTTGCAAGCTGTTCCTGCCCGAGGAGTCACAGAGGGCAGCAGTGAGGGTGTTGATTTGGGTTCAGTATTATCAGACCTTAAACAGCACCTGGGTGTTTTGCAGTCTCTGAGCTGGACACCCCAAGGACAGAGCATGGGGACACATGGTGCTGTGCTACGGGCTGAGGTAAGCCCTCTCTTCTTCCACTTCCAAACAAAATAGACCCACTTTTTATTTCAAAAAGGGAAAACAGTTGTGAGATTTAAACTTAAGTGTGAGTGAGAGCCAGCAGGAAAGGGTCAGTGTGAATTTCCCCCTGCTGGTGTCATTGGATGCCAGTGAGCAGTGCGGATCACTTGGTGTCACTAATTTAACTGGCTTTTTTCTTTTTTTTTTTTAATGCTGTGTAGAAATTCCAGTTATAGATGAAAGAGAAACTTTGTTCTTTAAAAACACCCCATTGCATCTGCCCATCCTCTGGGATGCAGCCCTTCCCTTAGGAGTCTGCCTGATTGCTAGTGGAGCTTGGCAAGAGGATGGCAGGAAGAACAGAGTGTAATTTAGCTCGTCTCCATCACCTCCAGTGCTTGCTGGGGTTGAAGCCCTTTTCCCTCAGCACTGGGAAGCACTGGAGCCAGTTCTGCTCCCATCCTGCTCCTTGGCTTTTGGCTTGAGCTGAGGGGTGAGCGCATTATTGTTGGAACTGATGAATGCCATGCTGCAGCTGCTGGTAAATCACACACCATGATTTCTATTTGTGACTGTTAATTGGCCCAAGTGGGGCCCCATGCACGGCAGATACCTCACAGTTTCCCTCCTGTTCGTTGAAACTCGATTTGCATCATGGTAGCTTACAGTGAGATGCATCCTGCAAAACTGACTTGTGTGCCTGCGGTGAGTGTCAAACTATGAATTCATTTGTATGACTGCAGATAGCCCCGTCCTGCAGCTCACCCCAGATTCCTCTGGGTTTCTCCAGTGATGTGGGGGGATTTTCCCTCTTTTCCCCATCGTTCCTGCTGTTGTCACTTGGTGGTGGCTTTTCACGCTGTCACCTTCAGGCTTTGGGACCTGAAGGAGGTTACCAGCAATTCTGCACTGCTGCCTGCTGATAGGGATTTTGTGTGATAAAGATCATGATTATAATCCCCTGGGACACAT
This sequence comes from Centrocercus urophasianus, assembly GCF_019232065.1. Lineage (NCBI taxonomy): Eukaryota > Metazoa > Chordata > Aves > Galliformes > Phasianidae > Centrocercus > Centrocercus urophasianus. The sequence goes on from NW_024885066.1 coordinate 556,186, forward strand.
TCTGTGCACGAATATCATTGGTGATGCCACGTAGATCTTGAGTAACAAATAATAATAATAGCAGTGCTCTGAAGCATGCTTGGGGGCTGTGAGCCATCCTTCTTGCTGGTCTCTGATCACAATTGGTACAGTCTGTTGGATGCCTCTGTTCAAAAGCTAAGCGTTTTGGGGAGTTTGCTGCTTTGCTTTGGGCTCACTGCCACCATTTAGCAAAGATCTGCTGTCTTCTTGCAGGGATTTTAATGGCTGGGCATTCGTTAGGATAATTATTCAACGGATTGCAGGATACGTGCTGTTTGGTGAGAGCTGGGGATTTAAAAACATTCTTACAGCACCTTAAAATACATATAGCACAGTGAATGGAAGCTGCTGAGTCCCAGCCTGAACCACTCATTGAGCACCTGGGGAAAAGACCCAGTCAGCCCTGGGAGCACAGGTGAAGGTGGTTCAGCACTGAGACAGGAAGGGGTGCAGCCTGGCTCCACCTCTCTTAGACCCCATTTCAGGGCTGACTGCCACTGGGGAAGGCTCTCTTCTTGGAGATGAAGCTTTCCCCTGTGAACCTGGAATCTTCTGATACAGGTGAGCAGTCTTCCTTCATGGTACCTTTCTGTCCAGTTACCACACCTTTGCTGTGATGCCTTTCCTGTTGTATTGATCTGTCCAGTTGCTACACAAGGCAATATGTAATGAAATGTTAGTTCTGAGTTGGCTTCACGTTGAGATCTCAGCTCTCCTAATTGCACAGAGTAGGGTGGAATCTTAAGTGACTTAATAAGTAAACAAACAGATCGTGAAACAGAAGGGAAGTAGGGATAGGTTGCTTATTTATAAATCTGATGACTTTTAAATCTAAGCTCCCTACTTTTTAAGCCTGCCTGCTGAAATGTTGCACTCTTTAGGATGGTACTTGAGCTGAGATGGTTGTGCAGCCCTGGAATTGCTTGCCAGCACCAATTAATTAAAGCCATCTTCCCAGAAGTGCTTTGCTATCAGCATCTGCAGCAGTGCTTACTGCCCTGAAGGCAAAAGCAAAGCAAAGTGATGGTGAGTTGTCCTTCTTGGTCTGCTCTGGGGTGGGACCAGATGCGTGGGGTGAAGCAGGACTGGTGCTCTATGGGGGATTTTCCATTGAAGGATGGTGTTTGCTGGCATTTCTGCAAGGTTCCACCTGTCAGTCGAGGCAAGTTTTGGCTGTAGTCACACGCAGTTCTACCAGCTCCTTTGGGTATCCTGTCTGCTTGGTCTGTCCTGCAGTGCTTTAATATAAGGCTTGGAGATTAACCAAGGAGATTAAGGTTCAAGGGTAGCTTAAGATTTCATTATTATCATTGTTATTTTCATGTATTCCTCTTGCTTTTCTTGCCACTACAACTGAATCTGTGGCCTCTATAACCTATGGGAAGAAAGCACCAAGCAGCTAGTGCATCCCCTGTGCCACACAGGGGATCCACGTAGGGGATCCCATAAGGACACCAGAGCTCTGTCTCCATCAAAACACCCCCCAGTAATACAAAACACATATAGGATATAGAAGCTGTGCCTATATCCCTACCCTACAAAGGGGGGGAAATTACCATCACAACTTGTTGCTTTGTGAGCCCTCTGAGCAGCTCAAAACTATACAGAAGTGGCTGTAAAAGTGTTAATGGTAGAGGAGCAAGACTTTCTCTTTCTTTTTTTTTTTTTTTTTTTTTTTTTTTTTTTTTTTTTTTTTTTTTTTTCCCCTGCTACAGCTTTTAAGTTTGGAAAGCATGTGCCTTGATTTTAATATAAAGTAGCCATTGATGGGAGAGGCCACGAATAAAAGGCGCTTTTCTTTTTTCCTTTGGCATCGAGTCATCGTGCAGTTAGTTTTGTGGCCGTGCATTTGTGAATGCATTTGTGTGTGAGGGGGTGCAGCAGAAGGGCACCAGCAGCACACGAGCCGAAGAGTTTTGTTTAGAAACAGTCATGTTTCTCTCTGTCCATCTTTTGAATGTCTTCTCTGAGTGTCACTCAGGCTCCTGTCTCTGAGTTTTCACCCAGTGATTTCTTTGGTTCTACACATGCACTTCCAACAGGACACTCTTATGTAGATGGGACAGAGATACAATGCTGCCATGCTGTTCTATGCTAGTGGCACCAAACCCTTTGACAGCATTGGAAGCTGCACTGTTTTGGAGTTTTGCTTGGGAATGTGGTATAATTACAGCATTTTGTCCCATCACCTTCCTTTAATAGTAATAGCTATAATTGCATTTTCTACTTGTTGATGTCAAGGTGAATCACAAGGGATGTGTGAGCTGAAGGGTGATGGGATGGGGAAGGGCTTCTCTTGCATGGATATCAGAATGAGTGATAATTCAGGCAATGCTCAATAAAAGCATAAATTTTAGGAAAAAGGGAGATCCTTTTGGGGAAGGAAGAACTCTTTGCTCATCACTTCCCATCTCTTGGATTCACCCCTATGCTTTTTTGCACAGTCTTTAATGCTGACAGCCATGCTGCTGCTCTGGGCTTTGTGTCTGTGCATCCAAACCCTTGCAGGCATGATATTTGACATGGAGGTTTTGGTGTGCGTGTCTGCCTGCCTGCTATCTGTTGATCTTTCTGGCTCTGCCTGCTATGGTGGAGAAATATTGAGGCATAATGGAAGCTTTGCAGCTGATGGCTAAATGGGCTCAATTTTGACTTTTTTTTTTTTTTTTAAGCAGAAATAACACATTTGGCTGGTGAATGCTGTAGCATTTCTCAGTTTAATGTTATCAGCAATTTTTACGACAATTTTGCTGCTCAAAAATGTCAACATATTCCATTTCCACAAAGTGCACGGAAATGAACGCTAAAGGCTGGGTGCCCTTCATTCATTCCTATTAGCTGCCCACTGTGGGGCTGTCCACCACTTGTTGTGCATTTAAAAATATTCCTGGGCAGTGTCAGCAGTACGTGAAGTGATGCTCCTGGTGTGGCATTGTCACCTGCAGTGCTTGCTGGTCTGTGGTGCCTCTGTGAAGCTGGTTTCCATGCCATCAGTGGATGGTGCTGCTCTGGTGTAAGGCTGAAAATAATGGAGTCAAGTGTTGGCGCATTTGGGTTTGGTATCCTGGGCTCCATCAGAAGAGGGGTGGCCGGCAAGGACAGGGAGGGGATTGTAACTTCTCTACTCTGCCCTTGTGAGGCCCCATCTGAAGGTCCAGGTCTGGAGCCCCCAGTACAAGAAAGACAGGGAGCTGTTGGACAGGGTCCAGAGGAGCCACAAAGATGATCGGGGGCTGGAGCAGCTCCCCTACAAAGACAGGCTGAGGGAGCTGGGCTTGTTAGCCTGGAGAAAAGAAGGCTGTGGGGTGACCTCATTGCCGCCTGCAGTACCTAAAGGGAGCCTACAAACAGGAGGGGAATCAACTCTTTGAAATCATTGATAACTGCAGGACAAGGAAAAAGGGTTTTAAGTTGAAGGAGGGAAGACTTAGGTTGGCTATCAGGGGAAGCTCTCTACTATGAGAATGGTGAGGTGCTGGAACAGTTGCCCAGAGAGGCTGTGATGCCCCGTCTATCCCTGGAGGTGTTCAAGGCCAGGTTGGATGGGGCCCTGGGCAGCCTGGGCTGCTATGAAATGTGGAGGTTGGTGGCCCTGTGTGTGGCAGGGAGTTGGAGCTTCGTGATCCTTGAGGTCCCTTCGAACCTGGGTCAGTCTGTGATTAGCTCTGCAAAGTGCAGCTTTTCAGCCCACTCTGGGGCACATTTTGAATCAGTGCCCCCTCCAGTATGATGCTGCCTGCAGGTGTTGGCCAAGTGGATGAGGAGCACTTCGAGCCCTAAAAACCATTCTTCTCATGGGGGAAAAAAAAAAAGCAAGGAAAGCAAATGTGAATAAAAACATGTCAGTGCTCCTTGTCCCAACTGGTGTCACTGCTGTGGTTGATGCCAGTGTGCACAGAAGGGGCTGTGTTTGACAGCAGTCCATATGTAGCTTTGGAAAAGCTACAGGCTTCCATGATCCCAGTGGCCTTAGATACCTACCCAGGAGCATTTCTCATATCCCACAGCATCTCCACTCCTCCCTGAGCTGCAAATGAGGCATTTAACTCCTCTCAGCCAAGGTCAGAGCAAAACGCTTGGGAAGGTTAAAATGAAGAGCAGGTAATGGAATAGGGCTTGGTCAAAATACTGAGACGGTTGCCCTAAACTTGGCAACAGGCCTTCAATAAACAAACTGAGATAGTAACAGAACGTGCTCGTTGTATTTTCACAAGCAAATAAAATATTTTGTTGCAGAAATTGGCTGGTTTGAGGGCTCGGTGGAAGGGTCTGTAATTGCCAATTGGCCAACCGAGTAAACAGAGCCCTCTGCGCTGCTGTAATTGAGGCTGTGTGGGTCAGGCCATTTAATTGCTGTCTGCCTGCTTGGAATAGAAACCTCTCCACAGCCACGGGCGCTGCGTCTGATTGAGTAAACAAGCCGCATGTCAGCAAGGTGAGGGAGCAGCTCTGGTCCCCTCTCCAGAAATGTAGGTCCAAAGAGCCCTTGCTCAAGGGCTGCGTCACCAATCATGCTTTTGCTAGATGACATTAGAAAGCAAGGAGAATGGAGGCAGATAGGAAGTGAGAGGTCCCGTGGCTCATCCTGAGTGTCTCCCCCATTGCAGCAGCACTTGGAGCACTCCTTTGCCCTCCCTGGATGCTGTCTCCTTGTTTCCTGGTGCTCCTCAGGCAAGCAGCACTCATACTGTTGCTGACATACAGACTCTATTGTGGTGCAGAAGGCCAAAGAAAGTTAATATTTTCCTACTGAGATTCCAGACAGGATTTCAGAGAGCTATCAGCCCATGTGCTGTGCTGGTCTCACGGTGCAGGCTCTGCGTGGCTCCTGGCCTTGCTCTCATTGGGAAAGGTGATAAATCTGTAAATAATAATAAAAAAAACCAGTAGGATGTATCTGGACTTCCTTCTCCTATCTGCTGGAGACTGCTTGCAGTACCCACTTGGTTCTTCTTATCTCCTTCTCACTTGTGACTTTTTACATCTCCACATTCTCTCCTCAACTTGTTGTTCCCTGAAGCCACACTTCCCTGGTGCTGTGTGGGAAATGCAAATTGAAAGAATCTGGAACGATGAAGTCACCAAGGCACCATGGAGGATGGAGCAGCAGCAGCGTTTCCTCGTCCCGTAACCCACGTGTGCTCTGTGCTTTGATGGCTCTGGCTCCCAGCGCCTCACAGCCAGGCTCACCAGTGTGGTCTGGCTGCTCTGCAGGGCTGGATGCAGAGGATTCCAACCCTGCTGGCTGGGATGGATTGGTGATGCTGTTTTTTGGACTGCATGCTCTTTGGAGGACAGGCGTCCTATTTGTTTCTGGTGCACACTTTTCTGACAATGATAGATGAGATCATGGAGCGTGGCTGATTTTCAAGATTCCTTCTAACTGGTGAGCTGAGGATTCCTGTTTAGAAATGCTGTGCAGCAAAAGAAACCCACAACAACAGCCCAACCATTTGCAGTCTTAAGTACTGCAAACTCCAGTGAGGCAGTGTGAGGTTGTGCACCTCCAGCTTGGATTCTGCTGCCCTGTGTTGCTTTTCAGGAAGGTGCTGCTTATCACACAGCCTTGCTTCATTTGAATAACACAGGGTCTTTGAGAGCAAGCTATTTCCTTCTTTAATGTACACATCCAAACTGCAGAATTACTCCGCAGCTCAAACTTGTGGACTCCAAAACCCATCCAGCAGAGAATGAAAACTTTCCAAATGAGGAATAGTGGCTGCTTGTTTTCTCCCCTCCCTTCGATGGGTTTGTGTCTGGGCATGATTTCAGCCCTTCCTTCCTATTCAGCGGCCCAAATATTGAAGTGGGTGTGAAACCTGCAAGCAAGGAAGGGAAGAGGGGAGCAACGGGTGTGTGCTGCTGCTGGTGGGACACTGCGAGGCATGGGCCTAGCAGAGCTGCCCTTGGGATGAGCTCCTGGGGGCTGCAGGATGAGGAGAGGAGGAGGAAGAGCACTTTCACAGGCACCCAGGTGGGTGGGCAGGTCAGGGCTTTCCTTCAGTTTGTAGTAGGAATAAATAAGACTGGTGAAGCTACTTGAGGATTTCATGGGGAGGGGAAGGTGCTGGGTGTTCCCTGCCCCATGCTGCTCGATCTGGGCTGTGTTTGGGTGGAATATTGCTAAGGGCTCTGCAGTCCTGTGGCAGGATAAGGACTGTGCCAAGGGTCTGAGAATGAGCAGCATGAAGGTGCCTCCTTGATCCCTGAATATGGCTGATGGCTGTTCTTGAAAGGTGTAGGAGAAGATTCCAGAAACCAAAGAATGCTTTGGAGTCCCTGTCCTATCTGAAGCTTCATGCAATATTTGATGTGCTTTTTAATGTGCAAAAGGAAGGAATTTCACCTGTCTGGCACCTCTGGATTTCAGGTGGCTGTAGTCAGACAAACCGACCTCTGAGGGCAGCCTGCCCTGCTCCCATTTGTTGCAGCCAGCAGAATTAGATGTCTTCATGGCAGTGAGCAAGGGAAAAAAAACTCCCATATATTAATGAATGCCAGATTTGCCAAATGAATGAGCACAGTTTTTGTTCCTTGGTGAGAAGAGGAAACAACCATGATCCTTCTCAGACCAAACCCAACGTTTCAACAATGAGGGGGGGGAAAAAAAATCCTCACCATGTGTAGTGCTCAGCTCTTAGGAAACAAGGGGAAAAAAAATCTGAGATCTGAGACACTGGGTTTTTCTTGTTTCTATGTTCTTCTGCTGGAACTGTGTTTGACTGCATGATTTCCTGTTCGTTGTTGGTTGGGTGGCTGTTCCCTACTTGAGCTGTGCCCCACAGCCACGTGCTGTGGCAGCCCTGCATCGTCAGTTTGGCATCACATGAGTTCTGCAAACTCTTTAAAACAAGACTCAAGGTGTGTGCTATGCTAGCAGGAAGGGACCAGGAACATCATATCACAGGCCACCTGGAACCAGGGCAGGTGCATTGGTGTTATTTGCTGTCTTACAGAATGGCCAGGCTTGGAAGGGACCTCAAGGATCACGAATCTCCAACCCCCTGCCACACGCAGGGCCACCAACCTCCACATTTCATAGTAGCCCAGGCTGCCCAGGGCCCCATCCAACCTGGCCTTGAACACCTCCAGGGATGGACGGGGCATCCACAGCCTCTCTGGGCAGCTGTTCCAACACCTCACCACTCTCACAGCAAAGAACCTGACATCCAACATCAATCTCCCCTCCTTCAACTTAAAACCATTTCCCCTTGTTCTATCTTAATGCTGTGTGTTCTGATTTCCATGTATTTAACGTAATTTCATGGTGCCCTGATCCTACAGCATATTGCTAGCCCTGTGGAGGGTTGTTTATACGAGCATTTCCCTGGAGGTGTTCAAAGCCAGGTTGGATGGGGCCCTGGGCTCTGGTGCCTAATCTCATGGGTGACAGTCCTGCCCATGTCACAGGGGTTGGAACTAGGTGGTCATTGAGGTCCCTTCCAACCCAAGCTGTTGTGTGATTCAGGCACTGTGATTCGTGGCTTTAAGCTGGCCTAGAGGAAACACATAGTGCTCATTTTCCCTTTGTGTTTCTGGTCAGAGCTGCTGAAGGCTGTGTGGCTGAGGTTTTGTGACTCTCCTTGGGGTAGGGGTTGGTTGAGCAGTGTCTGATGTCTTTTTCTCTCAGTTTGAGGGCAGCTCAAGGGAACTGTGCTGCTGTGTCTATGACACAACACATGGTCAAGGGGCCCATTCCAATGTTTAGAATCAGGGCTAGGCAGTTATCAAGTTGGTGGTGTTGACCTGTGCCCCTGGAAGATGGAAGTAAATGCCTGGTCTTCCATTTAGACTATTGCCAATTCCCTTCCCATGTTGAGAGTGCTGGATGTGAGACACGTGAGAGCATCCTGCTGCCTCCTTCCCACCAAATCACAGCCGTGTCACTGCAGTGTTGCCTTCCATCGCAGCTCCTGAGACCCAAACCCTTCGCTCTGATTACAGAAACACTTTGAAATTTGGCCCTGTTTGACAGAGGTGCTAAGGCTGACTTGTGTGTGCAGAAGAGGGGGATTAAGGATTTGTCAGGAAAATGCTTTTGCTTTCAGCTTATTTTTCTTCCTGAGTAAATAAATATTGTAGTAGTGTTAGCAGCTGGGGATTGCAGAGCAGGAGACTAAAAGCCCGGAAAGAAAACACAGATTCTCCTCATCTTTTTATTAGGCCATAACAATGTATAGAATACCTACATTGTGCATGCGGCACGTGTCCTTATAGAGCCATTACAGTTGATTTTGCACCGTTGTTAAGCTGTCACTTTGTTTTCTCCTTGATTAAAGCTGTTTGTTGCTGTACTTTGTGGTATTCTTGGTGGCAGAGTGTACGGCTATGGCTCTAAACACAGCCTGGGATGTGGGCTCTGCTTTCTGTTGATGCAGTGATGCTCAGCACCACCTTCTTGCCCAGACTCTGCTTTGAATTCCCATCCTGGATGTCTCTGGTGGCTTTGCAAATCGCTTTTTGCACCTGCTGGCAGAATCGCATGCATGTCACTCCCATCTATTCCCATCAAGAAGACTGTGTCCTGGGACTCCTCTCATTCTTTTATCACTGGGAAGCTATTAAACTAAAATAGGGTTACTGCTTCTTAGCAATTTGTCACCTCTGCCTGTTCCTGTGTAGTTTTCAACCTTTGTTCAAGGTATGGTAATTGGTGCAAATGGGAAATAGCCCAAAGGAATAGTAGATTGAATTTCATCCTAATTGTTCATGTTTTTTGTGAAGCCAGCTATGTTGAATGATGACTAAATTGGGATTAGTGTTTGTGAGACTCAGCATTTCTTTGTTGAAGTCTGTGTCATAGAAAACCTTGAACACTCAGGATGGGAAACACCTCTAAAATTGTGCTTATTCATCTCATTAAATCTCCACATCCACATGATGGTTGTTTTGCTGGTCCATCAGAATTTGTATGGTTAGTTTCACAACTCCATCAGATACTTTTTATTGCACAGCTCATTACATTTAATGCACTTCTGTGGGAAGGCAGGAGATGTAAACTCCAGCAGGCTGTTGGATATCTAAATTAGGTGAGACCATCTACTTTCCCTGTCTGTTGATACTTTAAGGTTTCCTGACAGATAGTTCTCGTTATCTGTCTGAGCAGGGCCTAAATAGTTTTTCTTTTCTAGGACAGTTAATTTACTGCATCTGTAATCAAAGTAAATTGAACGGACCAAATTCTACCCTAAGATTGATTTCTGTACTCTACCAAGGAAGGTATTGCTCTTTACCCATTTTCCAAACACACACGTGTTGCTGATTCATAGATCACAATATTTGTTGTTAAATTAATGACTATTTTCAGGAGGTTTTGATTTTGATCTGTGTAGGTGGTCCAGAAATTCCTTCTCATCGTTAGATACTCATTAACTTTGCAGATCTCCCTTACTGTGTGCGATGGACACGAAACCTTCTCATTAGGTTCAGCAACATGCCTCCTACTCTTGGGTTGACCTGATGAACACATAGTCCTGAAGCACAGGTCTGAGCCTTTTTGGAGCAGCTGGGATAGGAGGAGCCCGTCTGTAATGAGTGGCATTGCTTCAACTCAGACACATCTCACTGCGTTGCTTTCGTAGGTGAATTCATGGAATCGGGGGGCAGGGTTTGCCCTGCTCAAGCTGTACCATCGGGGCTCTGAAGATCTCAGTCCTGGGATGCTTCTTGCTTGTGTTTAAGCTCCTGGTCACGTTTCTCTCTTCCCACTGGGAGTATTTCTGAGCCAGCAAATTTTTTGGGGAGCACTTCATCATGGAGATATCCTGTCTGGTATCTCTGGTGCTTTGATAACATGAGCATTAATTAATGCTGCAAACACTGTCATTAGCTCTTTGGCTGTCCTCATCTGTCCTTAGCAATAACCAGAGAAACTGCTCAGTGCTGCCTGCTTTCTGCTCCTGCCCTTTCTTTCCCGTGCTCACGGTTTACAAAGACCAGATAGGAGTTTCCAGCAGGCCCTGCACTTTGACTCTTCCTCTCTGTTTTTCCTTTTTTTTCCCCCCTATGCTCCTCACACCACCTCAGCTCCAAGAGGCTCAGAGGTGCATTTCTGAGGCGGGCACAGATGGCCTCCTCAGAGCGGATCCCTCAAGTCCTGTTGGGTGCTGGCGCTGCCCATCTGCTCCACCAAACGCAGCAGAGCTGTGGGGCTCTTCCTCTTGGCAGGGACACTGCAGCCCTTTGTCCTTCTCCATACACCAGTTCTTGAGGGCCACCAGAAAAAATCCCCAGACCCAATATGGGGTTTGCCTCGGTGTTCCCGCGTTGAGGTCAGTGCTCGGTGCGGATCTCAGCTGTCTGCAATGCTGCAGTAACACACATCTTCTCCAAGATGTATTGCAGTGTCGATTTTATTCCTTCCTGATCTCTTTGGTGCATCGTGCACGTTTTGTCGCCTGCCAATCGTATTCCCCAAGCCTCAGATCCCTCGGGTGGCCCAAGGAGGCCCTCTCCTGCCTGCTTTGATATCCCGTGTTTATCTGATGGAAATGAGCCCTTCTGAATTGGCCCGCCTTATTCTCTTGCCATGTTTCCCAGCTGTCTTTCTGGACAACTTTTATATCCCATTGCCCCTGGGGCTGTTCAAAGGCTTCTTTAGAGCCTGAAATCCCTGCGTGTCTCTGAGCTGAGGAAGCCAGGAGAGCATATCGGGTGAGTCATTAGGATTTACTCTGAATTTTGACGCCCTGTGTGTTTTCTCTCATGCTGGCCTTGTGTGTAACACAAGCTGGAGTACTCCGGGCCAGCGCTGTGTTTTTCTTTTTTCTTTTCCTTTTTCCTTTGTTTGTGTTATGCTTGATTTGATATTCAGACCTCACTCAGTTCTCTTTGACCGCTTCTTCTGAATAAGAAAAGTTGTTTCGAGGACTTTGTGGCTCTGGGTTTTTTCAGGTAAATACACCTCTTTCCTCATTTTGAAAGTGTAGTTTGAACTTAAAACATAAATGAAGATATGTTTGATAAGTGGCAACAAAAGAAAGGCTTGGTAGTGATGTGAATAGCCCAGCTGGTCTCAACATTATTTTCCCGATAAAGTTCTGTGGTTTTGAATCTGCCTTGTTTTTATAGAAATAAATTTGTGTTTTATCAGTTAAAACCATGATAAATTGAAACAGAGATGTCTATTGTATGGCAGCTTTTAGATATCTGAGGTGGCTTAGCAGAAAACTGTGCTTTTCATGTTAAGGGTGCTTCAGTTGTTTCTGCTGGTCAGGGGGTGGATTGTTCCTGCAAAACCTAAATCTGGCCCCATTTTTGGATGCAGATTCTCACTGATGTCTGTTGGCATCACTTAATCCACCTCCCTGGGATTGACTCTGATGTTTCTTCACAGCTTCCGCTTGGTTTTTAAAGGTGGCTTTGCAGAAGAAATCTTTTTGTCTGGCTTCTGAGATACCTCAATTCATGATGGACAGCATGAGATTTTAGATGTCCTCATCTGGAAAACCTTCAGTTATCAGTGACAAATTCTAATTTTCTTTTTCTCAACCTAGGAATACTGTCTCAGTTAAAAAGGCAGACCTTTCTGGGGTGTGTCTCAACACCTTGGCTTTGTGATAGTTTGTGGGTGATAAAAGTAAGAAAGCCAACAGAACATTGGTTTGGATCTTTGTCTATCAGTGGGCTGGGTTGGAGATGTCCAGGAAGGAGGTGATGGAGAAGTGATGGAAGAGGAGGCAGGAAGGCTGGCATTGTCACAGAGGTTGGGTTGTGGCAGCAGCATGGTAAGTTCTTGAATGCAGTGAAGCAACACAGCAGCTGACTTGCCTTTTGTCCTTCCTCTTGTGGGTTCATATCAAGAATGTGCCGAACAACCTGCAGTTTCAGAGCAGAGCTTCCTCATGCATTTGTTTTCTATGCTGTTTTAATGGTCACAAGAAAAGGAAGAGCTTGGTGAGCAGGGCATGAGGTGAATGTGGTGAGGTGATGGCTGGTGGAGAGCATCTTTTGTCAGCTGCTATGCATGAGCTTCTTTATGCAGCTTGCATTGCAGTGTCCTTCTCTGCTATAGAATAAAGTTGTTACAGGAAAAAGTTGTCTGCATGCAGAGTGGATGCCACGTACTGCTGTTTTGTGCTAACCTCGTATACAACTCATGTGTATGTTCCCTGCTTCCTCACCCCTTCTGTCTGTTGTGCTTTAATCAGTGTCCAACCCAAAGCAATGGTCTTCGTCCACATAAGCGTTGGTCAGGTTAGTGCACATGGTGCATCTGTTCCCAAGCCACCAGAAAACAAAACAAATGAAATCACAAAACGAGAAGAAAAGAAGGCAGCAGATTCCCCCAACCTGTTCCGGGGAGGAGAACCATTGCTCTGCATGTTGGGCATGAGTTTGAACTGATACCCACAGTAATGACAAGGGGGTCAGCAAGGCAGGGCTCTCCATCTGAATTCAGCTCAATGGGAAGCAAATGAAATGGAACAGAAAATACAATGTGGCTAAATTTGAAATTATTGGCCTTTCCCTGTGCTTTTGTAGGAGAAGTAGTTTTCATGTATGGCCCTGATTGAAACTGTGTTTGATTGGAGTGCTGTGATGTTTTTTTTTCCGTTGGACATCTGACAGGGCTGAAGGAACCAACCCACTTGTTGAAAGGGATGAGCAGATCTTCCCAGACACTCAGTCCTGAGATGTGCAAGAAGGATTTTCATTTTCTTGGAGCTTTTCTTAAACCAGCTCGCAGAACAGGCATCTGCATTGCATCCAGAATATCATCCATTTGTTTGCAGAGTTTGGTGTGGCTTAAAATCCAAGTTTTCTTTGGATCAGGCCTTTAAGATTTGGTTTGATTTATTTCCAGTGACGCTACTGAAATGCAGCTTCCTTCTCTTTTTCTTTTTTTCCCCATCTCTGCCGACCTGCTAAGTTAAAATAAACGTTAGGTTTTGATGTATTTCTTTATTTATTTTAGTTACCGCAGAGGCAAGAATGTGGAGTGAGAAACTTGGATGAAAGGCAGGGAGCAGCGGATTAGCTAGGAGAGGTGCCAGGCTCGGGTGCCCTGGTTGCTTGGGATGTTGGAGCTGTGTTTTTAGGCTGATTTTTTCAATGTTCACCTTAAAGTCCCAAGCAAAGTGGGTTTTGTTATGGCTGTTTTTTCCATCTGCACTGCTTGGGCAAGTGGTAGAAGGCCACGGTGGTGAAATGAGAGCCATTGGTACTGCAGTGAACCCAGTGTGCAGTCCAAGGAGTGATGGGCTTGCTGAGCATAGATGTGATTTTTCTATCAAGTGTGTTGCTAACATGGGCAGGATCAGTGTTTTATGCATTGACTACGTTTAATTAAATGGTATACATTTAATATATGTGGCATAAATCTAATCTCTTTCCAGTTTTTCCTCATTTCTTGCTGAGGTGTTCAGGCATTTCTAAGCCTGGTTGTTGTGCAGTGTTCCCTTGCAGCACACACAGATAAGGCAGCCTGGATGCTGTGGTTTTAAGGAACTTGACCAAATTCATGCACAGAATTTGGTTCCTATGCTGGGAATGTCACCCAGCCCACACTCCCAGCCCTTGCAGTCGCTGTGAACAATTGGGAGCCTATCCATTGCGACGAACAAAGATGACCCGTTTTGTCCCCTAAGCTGCCTTGCTTTAAATAAAGAAAGCCACCACTATTGTATGCTCGTGAGCTGTGATTGCGTGCTCATGGACTGGGCTGCCCTTGCAGAAGGGAAATCCTGCATCCCAGAGGATGCTCAGCCTTGCTCCTGCCTGTGGGTTCCCAGGAGTGCTGACAAGCAGCACGCAGGCAGGTTTGGGACATGCTGACGTGGTGGGCATCCTTGGTCCATACAAACTACCTGGGTGCTGGTGACCTCTGTGCTGGGCTTACAGGCTGGGGTGTGCAAATAGAGAGGGGATGAATTTGATGGTGAGACTGGAAGAAAATGAGTGTGCTCAAAGTCTTGAAATGCACGTTCACCAAGCTGAAGGATCTGTGGACACCTGTTAGATGCATTTGAAGTTTAGCCTAATATAAAGCAGTTGATGGGGGCAAAGAAAAGAAATAGATCCGATTCTATGTTAATATATGTTGCTTTTCTTGGAAGAGTCCATGCGTTCAAGGAAGGTCTTTTTGCAAACACCCACAAGTAACTCGAGTTGCAAACCTTAAGAGAACCGTGGTTGCAGTTGCTCTGTTTCCAGCTGGGCTTGGTGTTCTTCCTTCTGGTGATGTATTTTCCCAAACCAAAGCCTGAGCTGTCTGTAGCAAGGACAGTGCATGTCACATCTCAGGCATCCTTCCCAGGTACACCTTGTTTTAGGGCTGCCAAGACGTGGTCTGACGGATCTGCAGGCTGCCAGCAGAGAGCAGCCTTAAGGGCGGCATGGGGCACAAATGCGTCCCATCTATTTTGGCTGTCAGTGCTGGATTACCCCTGTGACTTCACTGGGGAAATAGGTTTTTATCAGGGATGTGCAGAAAGTCTGGTCATTGCCTGACAGCATGCAAGTTGCTCTAAAAGCTCATATGTGAGTATTCCTTCTACGCCTAAGAGCTGCTTCTGTGTGTGATTCTTTCTGATCAACAACTTTCTGATAAGAGTTAATTTAATTTATCACAGAGCAGACAGAGCTGAGTCTATGGTTTGCCAGGGCTGTAGTTTACTGAGGTATTTGGACATAGAAGACTTTGCTATGTATGCATACTTTGCTACCATTTAAAAAGAGAGCCATTCTCCCTCTATATTCTTTTTGCAAGCAACTAATTAATTTCATCAGTGCAGTACTCGCTGAACTGTGATAGCCGAATGGTGATAAACACAGTTTGCATCTGTCTCACAAACACAAATGTTTTGCAGACATGGGGGTTATTTCCTCAAGTCCTCTTTAGGATATATTTAATCTTTCCCTCCCAAGATCCCAAAAGTTGTTGGTGACAGAACAGTTTGGCATTACTTTAAGGAAAGGCTCCAGAAGAGGGCTTGCTTAAACCCCACGGGGCTATGGCTTCCTCGGCGAGCATTTGTTTAGAGATGGAATCAGAGGCATTGTGGTCATTGGCTCTTTCATTCTGATCCTGTTTGGGGAGCCCAGATGTGGCAGGTTGCTGCGGAAAGACTGGGATGCTCTGCTAACGGAGTTTGTTTCCCAGAGGCTTTTCTAGAGGATTATACGTGCATATTGTGTTTATTGTATTTTATATACCCATATGACTGAGGTAGGCTTGAAACTAGGCTCCAAATTACAGTCTTTCTGTTACCATCTCTGACTACGTGGAAGAAATCAGCTTGTTCTTACGACCTAAAAAACCTTTCAACATGGCATTTTTTTTGCATTTCTCTCCTCCGATTCTGCATTTATCTCATCTGCTCTCCTGATTCCTTGCCCGATCCCTGCTGCATGTGCTGCTCCTGCTATTTCTCCGAGCACAGCACTGCCTGGAGACTCGGCCCCAGCCCTGCCAGCCCTCCCATGGTGTCCGTGAGGCTGAATTTATTTCTCTGGCCGTCTCTCGCTCGCGGCGTGGCCCTGGCAACTCTGGGATCCCATCTGCCAGGCTCAGCTGCCCATGGCCCTGCAGTGCTCCCTGCCCTCGGGATGCAGCCCTGTGCATCGTGTGCTTCCTGCTGGCTTTGATGGGCTTTTCACGCTTTTCCGTTAAAAAGTCTCTTTAATAAAGCACTGAGGGTGCTGCTGACTGATCGCTTGATGTGGAGCTGCAGATGAAGGGCTGTGTTCTTGGTATGCATGGTTGACATCAGTAATCCTGTGAACCCAGGCAGGTCTTAGAATCATTGTAGAATGGCTTAGGTTGGAAGGGACCTCAAAGACCTGAAGCTCCAATCCCCCTGCTGCAGGCAGGGCTGCCAACTTGCATGTTAGACCAGGCTGCCCAGGGCCCCATCCAACCTGACTTTGATCACTTCCAGGGAGGACATCCTACATTCATTAATTCACCCAGCATGTACTTTGAGAATCACTTTCCATCCTGCTCCTATAGAAATCAATCACAGTTTGTCTCTTTAGAATGGCTCTGCTCTTTCTTACTTCTCTACTTGTGCTTTTACTTGAGCAAGAACAGGGACAGAGTTGTTGAGTTACAGTGCTGGAGCCTTTAATTTAAGCCCCCTTTAAAGCACTCCTTTACTCTGCAGGTGGCACAATGCTGGCACAAGGACCCAGCGAAGTTTTGGGGGTCTCCTCCTTGGGGACCTCACAAAGCCTCCTGGACATGGTACTGGTAGCCCTGCTCCCTGCTTGGGTGATCTGATTTATTTCGCTCATTATTTTGTTGTAAGCAGTTTTTGGAGAATGATGGAGGAAAAGGCCTGTTTGAACCTATTGAGCTCTGGAGGTAACGCTGTGTTGGGGGGGTGGGGGTGGGGTCTATGGATATGGCTTTTTTCTAGAAATCTCATCACTTTTGTCTGAAGCTCATGGAAGAGGTGGATTTTGCATTGTTTTCCTGAATTTAGCCCTAAAAACCTCCTACGCTGCACTTCAGGTAATTATGTACTATTTTGGATCTCATCTTCATTCCATTATTGGCTCTAACTCTTAACTCCTTTGTGCTAATCGGCCTTAGTCGAGAGACAGGTGAGAGGGGATGGCTGGCAGGGTATGCTGGGCATGGCAGCCCTGCTTGAGAGACTGGTGCTTCAAAGTGGCCTCTAAGAGGGGGGAAAAAAAAGCTACTGTAAATGTGGGTAGCAGGCTGTATGAGAGCTGAAGGGAGCAATATCTGTAGAGATGGTGCATTCTCCTGAATTAAGGCACAAGGTAAAGCTGCCATCTCGGCTGGTCACCCTGACCCTTGTCATCATTGGTATGGTGGCATCTCTGAGGACAGTTTATGCCAAGCAAATGGCTCTCATGGAGAAAATATTCTTCTTGAAGTACTTTGTTAATTATCAAGAGAGCCAAGGTGCTTAGGCGAGGCCGCTAATTGTGAAATGAGTATTCAGTGGATGTCACATGAATTCAGTCAATGTCATTAGAATAATTTTTTAAAAAATTAGGAACTGATTTGAGCCCCTCATTGCTTTCTGTTGTGCTGCTTTGTGAGACACTTTGCACTGTTTCCTCTTTTCTCTTCTGGACAGGACGGTTATTAAACGTTGCAGCTACAATCACAGCTGTACAAAGTGCATTTACACATGGGATTATAAAGACGCTCTCTAATTTCAGACTTGAGGTTTACATTGAGGGTCATTTTTAACTTGTAAGAAGATTCCTGGTGTTACAGAATTCTGGCACGTCCCTCACTGTTCCAGGACCTCTGGTTTCTTGTGCTCCTCAAACGTTCAGAATTTCCTAAGCATTGGGTCAGTTTGGTGGTTTAGGAGCAGCAATTGCTGCTTCTTGTGCCTAGTTATCAAAACCTTTAAAACAGGGCACATTGGCATGAAAATGGGAAAGTATAGAATTACTCTTAGGAGATTATGATCACACATAGGATGTAGAGAGTCCAGTCTCAAGAGATACATAAGGAAGCCTTTTAAAAATAGTTTTGGAAGGCTTTAAAGATGACTTGCAATGTAAATCAGCCTGGAGTCATGGGACCCCCAAAGCAGTAAATGACAGGGGAAGCACAGGCCTGAAGGGCAGTGTTATCCCTGCAAACCTAAACCCTCATCCCAAAATATCTTTTACAACCACCAAAGGATCCCCTGGAGGACACAGAATGACTGTTTCTTTCAGAGCAAATATTATAAATAGAATGGGAGTAAGTAAACACATCGTGTTGACACAGCTTTGTTGAAGCTTTTTCACGCTGAGTGGCGAACTGTGCCAATTCACTGCCATCCTGTCAGTGGGCAAGGCAGCCCTTGGAAGGAAACTGTGGGGATGAAAAGACCAGAGTCATAGAGTTGTAGAATGGCTTGTGTTGGAAGGGACCCTCAAGGATCATCAGCAGTGTCCTCTAGCCATGGGACTTGATGCAGTGCAGAGCCCTGTGGGCTCTCTGGAATGTGCTTGGGGCACGTGTGGGCTGTGCATGGGCCCATTCTCTGGGATGGCTGAGAATGGGAAGAGCTGGGAAGAAAGGCAGGGGAAAATATTGGTGCAGGAGTCTCATGATGGTGACTTTCTTCGTGAGAGTTGTTCAGTAGGACTGTTCATGAAAATGTGGTATTGAGAATGTGAGTAGATGTCAGAGACTGGTCCTGTAATAGCTTAGAAAGACTTTTCACAGTCCTGTCAATTAGTTCTCAATGAGAGTTTTATTTCAATGTTGGATATGGCCTATGGGTTTATGCTGTGTCTTAGAATCGTAGAACCATAGTCAGTATTGAGTTGGAAGAAACCATATGGATCATAGAATCATGAAGGTTAGAAAAGACCACTAAGATCATCTGGTCAGACCATAACCCATGCCATCATGCTCTCTGACCACATCCCTCAGTGTCACACCTCTGTGCTTCTGGAACACCTCTGCGGATGGTGGCTTTGCTGTCTCCTTGGGCAGCCAGGATTACCAGGTCCAGCTCTTGGCTCCACGCAGCACGATCCAAGCCCTATGGCTGAGAGTGGTGTCCCAGCTCTCCCTGAGCTCCATCAGCTCAGGGCTGTGCCCGCTGCCCTGGGCATCCTGTTCCATGCCCACCACCCTCTAGGCCAGAGCCGTTTCCTTTCCATGTAAGCAGGCAACAGTGACATCGAAGCATATTTGAACTGGGTTTTTTTTTTTTTTGTGTGTGCATATTTTCTGCTGGTGAAGAACAATGTACTTTTGTGCAAATTTGCCAGTGGTGCGTGAATTGTGTTCTACCTGCTTTGACTTTAAAATCTGGCTTTGTCGAAGCTATTGCAGTTTATTTATAGCACAGAGTACTTTCGAGGAGCTCAGACATTGTCTGATGTCTGGAAGATGATGATTGTCTTCAGAAACAGTTCTCCCACATTTTGATCCAGCCTTAGTTGTTCTTTCCACGCCACCCTGCTGCGATGATAAACTTGAACAGGAGCTGGGTCTCATCTGCTTATCAGTCACATCTATTTTAATAGGTGACTTTATGATGGTGACCCAGTGACATTTGCCAGGTATTAGAGCTCTGATATTTGCCAAAGTCGGCAAATAAAATCTAGAGTAAGTTCTATTAATGTTTATTCCCATGAACACCAGGGATCTGGTAGGTCCTAAGAAGCTGAAATACTGAGCTGGAAACAGAATTTGGCTCAAAGAGTCTTTATTTCACTATTAGAAAGAATCTAGTTAAGAAAGAATAAATCTCCTCTCTCTCACTTAGGGTCTAAATGCAGCTCAGGCTCAGAGCTGTGCTTGTCCTGACACAGGATGTACATCCCATGATGGCATCTTCATTTCTGCAGCTACCAATTTTGATGCCACAAAGACAGGATTCAGGTTTCAGATGAAGGTACACCAGAAGATTCTCATCTCATACAAATGGCCTCATTAATAATAATAAAATATGATTATTGCACTCCTCCTTGGCATGCCCTCACCCTGCCTCCCCACATTCTTGTCATGGATGTAAGAGGTTTTTTTTGCCAATTTCACTGCAGGATTTTGCTGTGCAGCATGGGTTGTGGAGAACTGTCAGTCACATAGTAAACCATTAAGCTTTTAATTAAAAAAGAAAAAGTCAACTCACAGTCAGACAGAAAGCTTTTGAAAGCTTTAGGAGTTTTGGCAGTGATTTGTCTTTGGTCAGGTTTTTACACAAGGCTCCTCTTTGGTGTCTCAAATCACTTTGTTGTATCACTGAGTGTACATCAGTTGTCTGACGGAGAAATCCCATATTCTATTGCAATTTCTGGATTTTTCTGACTTCTGGATCTTAGAGCTTTGCGTTCTTGAACAGCAGCACACTTAGATTGCAGGAATGTGCCTCTGGTAAGACTTGCTCTCTTGCATTATCCAGATTGCATTAGGGAATGGGGGTAAATTCACCGCCCCACTGATAAGCAGTATAGTTTTATTGCATTGTGTTTAACACAAAATAAGAATAAATAGAGGAAAATAAAATGCTCCATTATTTCTTCAGAGGGCAGAGCGTTGCAAGCCTTCACAATGCGTTCTTTCTTGGAGCTGTGACTGTACAGTCTTCCTTCAGAGAGCTGGAAGCCGCAGTTCCTGGGTTCCTTTGTCTGTGAACAGTTGCAGGGAATCCTCTGCTGTGCCTGATCCACTGATCACATTCTCCAAGCACATGACAATATCAAAAGCCTTAACGTAGATGAAAGAAACCCAATTAGAGGTTCTTGCTTTCTAAACTGCAGGAGTCATCCTCCCTAATTTAAAGGGGAAAATTGATGTGAGAGTGGGCAAAGTTTTGTCTTGCATAACGTCTCTTGCTATAGAGAAGTGGAAAGGTCCACTTTGAGGTTAGATTGGGTTAAGCAAGACTCGATTCTTATCTATGAAATCAGTGCTCTAATGAGAGCCTTCAACTATTTTCACCTGCATGCCAGTTTCTCTGGTATGACAAACCCACCAACACAGCCCCAGGGCTTTGGCTGGAGAGCACCAGGTCTGCAGAACTTTGGAGTGCCCCAAAGATGAAAGGGGCGCACAAGGAGATAGCACAGCCAGCCTACCTTCATGAACAAGTGGTTTTATCTGTGTTTCTGCCTCTCCTGGAATTAATCACTGCTTATCAGCAAATGTCTATGTGTCTGTATTACTTGTTTTTCCAGGTAGCTTGGGGTGAAGCTTGATAAAACAATAATACTTGTAATTAAAATGTGAAGTTCCTGGCCTATTGAAGATAAACCGTAAAACCTCCAAATGACTTCATGCAAATCATCTGTCATTGACTGCCATCTGATTTGGGCTCCAAATTCTAGTGTTGGGTTATTTAGGCTGATGCTGCCTTTCCTATGAGCCAGAGAGCGGGTGGAGAACTTGGGATGGAGGAGGGAAGCTGTGCAAAGGAAGAGAAAGAACACATCTTCATTCACAGAACCTGGCATGTGTATGGATTCCTGGAGGTGGTGGTGGGAGATGTTTTGCTTTGGTCAATGGGTGTCATTGAAAATGAGGCCAACCAGTGCCAAAAAGAAAAAAATCTTTGTATGAACTCTTCCTTTTTAGCGTACAGACTCTATACTAAGACTAAAGTGGTGTCCTATATGTGACCTTACAATCCAGCAAACACTTTGAGCAGCTGTGGAAATATTTGTGTGGCTCTGGCTTTCATCGGGACATCGTGGCAAAGGCGAGAGCTCTGGCAAATAGCAGAACATTTTTTTTTTTTTTTTTTTTAGCTACGAGTGAAATTCAAAGAAAGACCTCTTGCACGGGTCTGTGGCTGAGCCTTTGGTTTCCTCTCCAAAAGGCAATTTGCAGTATTACAGAGCTCTCTTTTCTTTGTAGTTAAGCACAGATCTTTCCACTCTAAGTCTTACGCTGTTCTCCATACCCTCCAACACTACATCTCTCCAGAATGTGATAGGTGCTTAGTATTTCCGATGTAGGATCTTGATGAAGAGATAATGTTCAGTTGTTGAAGGCTACCTATAAATAACTAACGCTGTAGTGTGCCTGCTCTTTTTTCTTTTCCCTTGTATTTTTTAAGCTGTGTCTCACAGATGGCCTCAGTTCCATCCTTTTGAAGAAGCAGATTAGAAGAAGCAGAAGGATGTATATATTTATACATATACATGCGTGTGTTTATATATATATGTGTGTGTGTATTGTAATGCAGATAAGCAGCAGTGGATATTTTCTTGGATCAGTCCATTGAAAGAATTTTGACCTTGCCAGTGAACAAGGCCATGAAAAATTGGGCTGGGGGTGTTGGAAGGACCCTGAGAATAGTGACAAGCAGTTCTTGTTTGATGCTATAAAGGAGGTAGTGGAAGGTGAGATGCTCAAAGTGGCACAGTATTGAATGACAGGATTGCTTTTGTCAAGGACAAAAGCATAGCGTGCTTGTGAGAATCAAGCTGATGGGACTTCACTGTGTGAACGTGTAGGAAGAGGCTGTGCCTCTGGTGGGCTGTGCAGGGAAAATGATTTTCATCATGGTTGGATGCAGAGACTTGGAGGAATCTGGGAGTCAGCGTTGAGGGGATGGTTATAGGTCACAGCTTTGTACTTATGGGGATGAGGGTGGACATGAGAGAACCCAACAGCATGAAGTTGGAGGAGTGATGATGCTGTGTGGTTTTCAGTTTCCAGGATTGTTTTGTCCCCATAGGCAGCAGGCTGGAGATGTCTGATCTGCTGTTCTGCCTGCTCATAGAATCATTGAATGGCCTGGGTTGAAAAGGACCATAATAATAATCTAATTTCAGCCTTCCTGCTGTGTACAGGGTCACCAACCACTGGACCTAAACCTGGGTGTCTTAGTTTAAAACCATTCCCCCCTGTCCTGTCACCATCCATCCTTATAAACAGTCCCTGGTTGGCTTCTTTGCCTCTGGTCTCGTTTGTGTTAATCACATTATGGATGGAGCTGAGGCACTGTGACTTCCAGGCCTTTCTCATTTTTGTTTGTACATTAGAGACCGTGAAATTATTTAATGCTGGTGGCTGAGAATTAGCCACGGATACTTTTTCATGTTAGATCATGCTTTCTGTGTGGACGCAGGCACAATAATTTGGAGTGAGATTTGTGATGCAATTAAAAGAACATCGGGTTACAAGTTTAAGTCCAGACATTGAATGCTCTTAGTAGCTCCTCAGGAGACATAGGCAGCTCTTAGAGCTCTAAATGCCCTAAAGTGGGCATTGAGTATAAATAGAAGACTGGCTCAAACTAGAAGGTGCAAAATGGAGTGAAAAGCGTTAACCTTTATGCCAAAAGTAACAAGATGAGTAAGTATGATGTTTTACTCGTGCTTGCTTTGCCAAGCTCTTGGATCCGCTTCAGTTGTTAATCCCTGCACCAGCCATTGAGGAGTGAAGTGTGATGCTCTTCCCTTGGAGTCACTGGTCAGTATGAAGGATACTGAAACGTGTTCAGTGCCCTCCCCCTGCTCCAGGGGCTCTGTCCTTCACCCTTATCATTGCTGGATATTTTCTTCAGCACTCAAAAAGCAGCAGATCCCCATGTGAGCCTTTTTTTCTCACCAGAAGACCTCAGAAAAAGTTGTTTCTCAGGCTTGGCTTCAACTCAGTGCCACTCCAAGTTAATAGTGTGGGATAAAATGGGTCAAGAAAGAGGATTTGATGGCCACGTGTGCCCATGGCTTCAACACAAGGCTGCCAGACAGGCTTTGTGATGCTGCTGTGTTCTTTACAGATGCTGGTTCTGGGAAATGATGACTCATAGAGCCATGGAACCGCAGAATGATTGGGTTGGAAGAGACCTCAAAGCTCCCCACCCCTTGCCAGGGATGAGTGCCCCCGACCAGGTTGTGCTGGCCATTGATGGCCTGGGGCACCCAGAGTCTGGGCAGCAGTGTCAGCACCTGACTGCCCTCTGAGTAAAGGATTTCCTCCTCACATCTAACCTAAATCTCCCCTCTTTTAGTTTAAAATCATTCCCTCTTGTCCTGTCACTATCAGCTGTACAGCATGGAAACCAGCCATGAAACAGGGATATCACCAGTAAGGCTGAAGGTGAGTGAAGCAGGTGGGGAAAAAATGTGACAAGAGGAGTCCACTTTCCCAACCAGAGCAGTGGTCCTGTTGCCCCCAGCAGTGTGCTGGGAGCTCTTCCCCTATTGCTCCTTGTATATCATCATCTGCAAAGCATTGAATGGTGTTCCCCACCTGTCCTGAAGGGAAATGCAGTGCAGAGCCCATGGGCAGATGTCACCAGGGTCACACTTTGTGCCCAGCACGGCTCACTTGGCAGTACTGCACTGCGGTGGGCGCATGGTCCTCCTTCCCAGCAGGTTCAGAAGGGCTCAGCTGCTAAGCAAACATTCCTGCTGCCCCTGCACTGTGCTATTGATGCAGCTATTTTTAAGAACGCGTTCTTTTCTCTTCCTTTTTCTTTCCCTTTTTCTTTTTTATTTTTTCAAAGAAACTTGTCCTTAAAAAAAAGCAAAAAACAAAAAAACCAACCCCCAAAAGCATCTGAGTTTCAGATGTGCTTCAGAGTGATGTCAGTTAGAGATCACATCTTGTGAACTTCCCTTCGCTCTCACCACATCCTGGTGGGGTTTTCTGCGTCCCATCTCGAGTCAAACACTTCTGACAGCAGGTAAATATAGCTGAGCACCGACTTGTGATGAAATGCGTGGGCCAAGGCAGCCGCCTTCGGGGGCGTCAGCACTTTCTAATTATAGCAGGTCCTGCTTCCTTTTTTCTCCCCATCGCACGTCATTATGCAAAACTCATTCTTCTTGGTTGTCTTTCCTGAAACAGGACCCCTGTGTGTATGTGTGTGTGTGTGTGCGTGTGCGCGCGCATCAGAGCTGTGGTCTGGCACCGTCTCCTTTTTGCCTGGTGGGAACCCTAGGGGCTCCAATGGGATTTCAGTGCCAGGCTTTGTTGGTTTGATCCTGGGCATCCCCATAGAGGGGAACGTGAACGCTGCAGTGCTTTTCTGCAAAAGTTCAAGTTGGCTCTTTAGGAAGTGGTAAAATAAAGGGAATGCAGAGCAGATAAATAGCCCATGGGCAAGGTCAAACGGGTGGTGCCAGGCTTGCTTAGGGGCTGAAGAATTCTGATTGCAGAGGGTGCTAAAACAGTTTTTTGGGGAAAAGCTGCTTCTCCTATCTCTTGCAGCACATTGGCAGAGGCTAACCATGGTCTTCTATCACTCTGAGCAGTGCTGGGGATGGAGACTGGGGCTCCTTGCCCCTAGCAAGGTGCTGGGAACTCTGCTGGGAAGTGCTGTGGGCCTGCAGGAGGATGAGGGATGGGGCGTTTGCAAGCAAACAAATGTGAAAATTGCCAATAAGAGGGGCAGCAAACTGCTCAGATGCCAAGTCACTTGATAACTGCTGTCATAGGCTGTACAAGCTTATGTGGTGATATAGTGAGGCACTTGCAAGATAATTCATCCTGTAACATTGCCTTGTAAGCAGAGTGAATGGCTCTGGCTGAGCAAATAAAGAGGGAGCTCCACAGCCCTGCAGTGTTCTCTGAGATAATATGCCTGGGTGTACAGGTCCATTGATTTATCCCTTTGTTTTTATGGACTAATGTTTGTGGCAGACAGACGCTGACATACTGATATTGCAGATGGGCGGTGATGTATCGCCTGCAGAACCTTTAGCTGCTTTGTTTTGTTTTTTTTTTCCTTAGTGTTTGAAATGCTCTTTATTGCTGCTCAGCCTTTTATTCTAATTATCTGCCCAGTGTTGTCAGTGGAGAGCAGAGAGTGGAGGTTACAAGTGTTGTCTACCATGAGAATGGGAGGAAGGAAGGGTGACAGCAAGAACAGAGATGTCCTCTGCAGCCACGGTGGCCACAGGGGTGAGCCTGAAATGGCAGCAGCCTTTTTGGTGACAACTTCATTTTGCTGGCAAAGAAGGGACGTTGCTGGAGAACTGATTTCTGAAGCTTCCTCCTGTGAGCCCACCCTGCTCTGAATAGGAGCTTTCATTTAGCCGTGCTCCCCTCCTGCCCATGGGTGATGTGAAATCATGATCCTGTGATTCGGTTTTTACGTCACTTTGCCTCCATGGGGTGGAGGTGATTCACAGAAGGCACTGCTGGTGGGAAAGCACAAAAAAATCCAGTGTTGGGAGGTTGCCTGGAGCCTGATCTCAGTAGGACATGCTGCAGGGCATGCACGAGGGAGCAGACCAGCCCCATGCTTTCACTGCCTGACAGGGGAGGGTGAGAAAGGCAGGTTGTTGCCTTTCTACCTAGCAGTGTTCGTTTTTGAGTTTCTTTTCCTTGGTTCTTTGCCATCAATCATACATTGTCTGGATTTACAGATCAGTGGAGAGGTTATCAGAGAAGTGCTGGGCAGCCCACTCCTTCAGGTGGTCATGGGAAAGTCCACATAAACAGGTTGTTCTGTATGGAAGAAGCCAGAACGCACATTCTATGGCATTTGCTTCCTTGTAGCCTACATAATGGAGCCTTTTTCTATGTCAAGATGTTTCAGAAAGTGCACACAGTTGTTGTAATTCCCACTAAAGCCAATTGCTGTGTGTTATCTGATTCTGCTGGGGAAGGCCAGGAAGCAGCTGCATTCCTTGAAGTGTTTTTGCTTCTTGAAAGAGCATCCTCACCACAGCAGAGCCCCACTTCTCTGCCCAGAAGACACATGTAGGATTTCCTACTTTGTTCTGTGGCTGATGGATCCTATGTGGACACGCAGGGGGTTGTCAGCCATTTTCTCTGGGATGGGTGGCAGGAGAGGTGTGGAGGGCTCCATTGCCAGCAGGCTCTGTGAATCCAGAGAGGTGCTGTCTGCACTGCAGCTTTGCTTTGTGGACTTTGCACTTGGGAGCCTGGTGAGGGAAGCAGGATCGCTCAGTGCTCTGTGCAAGCATGGGGCACTGCTCTGCGGAGCAGATTGTGAAAGATTTCCCTCACCCCCTCCAAATCTGATGTAATGAAGTCAGAGCTAGAATGATCTCTTTCTGCCTTTTTTTTCCCTAGCGTAGCATGATATATTTTCTGGGAACGAATGCCTCATGTGCCTCTGTGCACTGGAAATGACCTCATTTTCAGAAAATGTCTATGGATCGTGTGATTCTGACGCTGCCCAGTGCTACTGCTCTCCTGCAGAGGTGCAAAAACTTCTTCGGGGGGCAGCCCTATGGCAAAGCTGCCATTTGCAAGTCACCAATACTGATGCCTAACTTGTGAGTGCACAGAGCTGGAAGGCTCAGCACGGGGCCGTGTGCTTTGGGATGTAGTCACCCAGGGCGTTCTCTGAGTCAGCTTTGTCCCATCAATTACTTTCAGCTTCCTCCATGGAGTGCCCAGGGTGTGTGTAAGCGAGAGAGGCGGCGATTTCTCTCTCTCCCACATTGCAGTGATCACAGCACTCCGTAAATGAAGCAGTTTATAGCTGGGAAAAAGGCGTGCTGCAGTCACACCGGTTATTCCTGGCGATAATGAGAGAGGAATGATGCCTTGCTATGTATCTGGCATTGAGGTGTATCAATAACATCCCTCCTTTCAAGTGTTATGAGGGGACCGACTCACCATAAAAACCTTGGTTTGAGGGCTGCGGTACGAAACTGTTTGCTCCTCTGCTTAATGAATCACCTGGATCGGATATCGATGGGAAATGTCACGGGTTGTAATAAATGGATACTGAATCATGAGATTGGTGGGAAATCCCCTCTGAATTTTAGGTTGCATTCAGCCCTACGGTGGCATGCTTACTCCTCCAGGTTTCTCCTTCTCAATAATAAAGAGGAGGCATTGTTAGTCAGCGAGCCGTGGGGAGAGGAAGTGTTTGAGCAAAATGAGAACTGCAATAGAAATTAGTCAGCAGGACAGATGGGTGCTCATTCAAGACTCCTGAAGGTACTCCGAGTGGGTGCTCGGCTGCTAGCAAAATGCACAAATGCATTGAAAGAGAAGTTCAGTTACGGGCAGAGGTGTTTTGTAAAGGGGATTTAAAGGAAATTCTCTGCTCGTGTGCGGGCTGTGCTAGGGTGGTGCTGTAGGGTTCACGATAGCTCAGAGCTTTGCAGAGGAGACTTGAACACTGCTTGGACAACTCTGCACGTTGCTGAGGGAAGTGAAGAAAGTACTTAGTGCACAAAATGCAGGCTAGGTAATAATAATCCGTCTTATCGCAGTGTTTGAGACATCAGTCTGCGCTCTCTCGGCTTGGTGTCATGAATGCTGTCTTGAAGTGTCTCTAACAATGGCAGACAGGAGGGATAAGATGCTAAAAAAAGGATGGTTTACCTCGGAAGAAAGATGAAAAGTGTTGTAACCAAAGGGGAAAGAGGAAGGGTGATTTGGTTGGATATATTAAGCAACAAGTGGTAAAGAGAAGACCAACTCAAGTTTCCCACTGAGGTTTTTCTGCAGTGCAGGAACAGAGGCAAAACCTTTGAGCTTGAAAAAGCAGTTTAAAGACCCATGACCAGCACAGCACCATTTACTGAACGTCTGCTCAGCAACATGGGGGTCAGATTTGAGTGGATTGGGGGGGGGGAGTTCCTCATATGTGAGCTAAGACTGTGAGCTCACACGGAGGTGCCGTAGGAGTGCTGGTGTCTGTGCATGTGAACACAACTTGAGCACCAAATGCTCGGCGTAACGTTGGAAAATGGATCCTTGCATCTTCTGAAGGATCCTCTTTGCTATCAGGCAGGAACTTTATACCCTTTTCCAAGTATTTATGTACTACTTGTGCTTTTGTGGGCCTTTCAGGTTAGCATCTGTCTCCCTCTGGTAATTTCTCTCGCTCTATGAGTGATTAAATTTGTTTCTCAAAAATCTTAGGCAGAACCATTGAGCTGCTAAGCAGGAGAATGAGAATGATTCCAGCTTTGTTGGTTCCTCAAACAAAAGAAAATCTTTCTTTCATTAGGAAATGATATTTTTACAAAATAGAAATGTAATGTTTGTTTATAAGGCAAGTCTGCAGATGGTGTTTATGAACAATATCAAAACTGTGGTTTGAGACAGGCTAGATTTCATAAAATCACTGATTGTATTTCTTTCTCGCATTGCAATTACCTAATCTCATTTTTTCTTGTGGCTCTCGGAGAGAAACAAACGAACAGCGTCTAGCAAGGCTTGCACTGAGACAGTACTTCTAAATAGTAACCTAAATGGAATATGAATTAATAATACGCCTGATCCCTGTTGTTGTTCCATTTATGTGTTTGCACCGTGGCAGTAGATTTCACTGAGCAAAGTGAGCATCCCAGTCTGAAAACTCCCTTTTCTTCAGGTTTTGTACACGTATTCAGCTCAGTAGCAGTGACCCATCCTGCTTAGAGCAGGATTTTCTCTACCTCCCTCTTCTCCACCCTCTGCTCCCCTGGGTGCCTGTGCTCAGAGCTGAGGAAGGCGTTGGGTTTTCTCTCTCCTGTCGCTGTTACAGACCGTGGGATGTACCCCAAGGAGCACTGACATCTTCAGTTGGTCTTGGTGGGAGAGTTGGGTGCGAAACTGAGCCCTGCCTGTGAGTATTGGTAGCATTTTGTGGAAGTTATTTGAATAAAAGATTGGAGAAAAACTGAAAAAATGGGTGCTAAAGTGAAGCCTCGCCCAGTGAATTGACTATAGCTGTTTCCAGCTTATGCAACAAACCTGTTTCTTGTGCCTACCCCAAATCTCACACATCCACCTAAGCACCAGTGAGACACTTTAACACATTTTAGCTTGGTTTCTTATGGATGCTTTGGCAGTCGTGCTGTCTATCAGTCTCTTCCTCATGTCTTTTGCACCTGTTGGCCAATTTCAACTGCATTTGGCAGAGTGAGAATCTTAACGACTATCGGTTCTTGCAAGTCCTGTGAGAACTGGCATCATCATTCTGTGCTTCAAGGCATACACACAGATAGCATCCCCTGGAATCCTAGAGTTGTTAAGGTTGGAGAAGACCGTGAAGATCATCCAGTGGAACAGTCAGAGTCCAACACTTGAAGACAAGCTCTTAGTCTTTGGGCCAAAGCTCTCAGTCTAAAGGCTCTGTGGAGTTATTTCATTTGAGTTATGTGAGGAACATGGGTTAGTGGGCATGGTGATGGTGATTTGGTGGGTGGGCTAGGTGCCTGAGTGGTCTTTTCCAACCTTAATCATTGTATGATTCTCTGATTTTAGTCCATGGCTTAGGGTTCCACCTATTGTAGCGGTCCTCTGGGATAGATACAGGGTGGTGTTGGATTGTTGTATCAAAAACCAGCTCTGGTTCCATCTGAAACCAACACTGTCAGAGAATGAAATGGATTTCGAAGGAGGGAGGGATGTAAATCTTCAAGACACAAGTTTTCATATCGCTTCTGCAAATGGCAGAGGTGCTTTGGTGTTTGACCTTAGGCTCTGAATCATCTGGGGAAGGCTGAATGGTGGTTCTTTCTCAGATCCTTCACCCAGCTAGGTGGTGGGTGTGGGATGCGTGGAGGCATGCATGCAAATGTTAAAGAAAGTAGAGCTGATCAGGGGATGCTGGGTGCTCTCACTGTGGTGAGAGAGGGCTACAAAGAGCCTCATTTGACTTTCAGATTCCAGATTGCTTTGCAGTTTTGGCTGGTTGGTTTTGAAGTCTTATTTTGGGGGAAGCAATTGCCTTCTGCCTTCCATCAGTGTGTGGGCAAGCTGTGTGAGTTTTCCCTTCTCTCCCTTTCTGTTAGGCTGTGATTTTCTCAGTTGGTGAATACAACATGGTTATATACAGACACAGGCTTACAGGATCCAAGTAAATGAGGCTTTAGCAGGACACAAGAGTTGTGGAACTGAAAGTGGCCTGATATGGACTTCTGGCTTTGTCTGGTCCATCCTCGTTGAATGCAGTGGAGAAGGTGCCTGGCTCATCCCACCAGGCTGGTATGTATCTGTACTGCTTGGGTGCTGGCTGCATCCACCCTGCAGAGATTTTCATCTCCTCTGGGCGCTAGTAGAACTTTCTAGCCCTGAGATGTCACTGTGTACGAGTGGATTTCTCAGGCTCAAATGAGAGAAGAGTGTTGCGACGCCTTCGCGTTGCCTCTGAGCTGCGCCTGCTGCAGGGATCAGGAAACTGAAAGGCTTTGCATACCTTGCCTGTGCCCCAAAGTGAGTTTTAAAGAGATCTTTGTCCCTGTGGTTTGCTGGAGGGACCGACCAACCTGCAGGGTAGAACGCTCCCTGCAGCTGGCTGTATGCGAGTCTGATTCCTGCCCTCCTGGCTGACGACTTGCTCTCCACCTTTTGCTCTTTGTCTCTAACCCTCTCCACCCCCGCTTGCAGTCAGGGTTTGGCAGCAGCTCTGCATCCCCAGGGTGCTTCTGGTTCACCCGGGTGCAGCACGCACTGTGCATAGGAGCTCCCACCAGCTGCAAAAGCCAGGAGCTATTTCCTTTCTACTCCCACTGGAATTAATACACAGTCAGTCTTGTCCTGGCTTTGACAACTCTCCTTTT
This sequence comes from Centrocercus urophasianus, assembly GCF_019232065.1. Taxonomy (NCBI): domain Eukaryota; kingdom Metazoa; phylum Chordata; class Aves; order Galliformes; family Phasianidae; genus Centrocercus; species Centrocercus urophasianus. The sequence goes on from NW_024885066.1 coordinate 587,080, forward strand.
TCATAGCCCGGTGGTTCCTCTCCTCCCCTCCCATCATCCTCCCGTAACAGCAGGGTTACAGAGGCTCTCCTCTTCCCAGCAGAAGGATTTTTTCCTAGTGATTTTCAGGCTGATCTGATCTCTTTCTTTCCTTTTTTTTTTTTTTTTTTTTTTTTTTTTTTTTAATCCTCCAAAAAACCAGAGGTGCACTTATTCCGTGCTGGTGATGAGTTGCAACTTCTTGAGAAAAACATTGACCCAACATTTCTCATCTTTTTAAGTGTTCTGCAAAATAGAGGCTCTTTTGATACCCTCTGAGCTGATGTTCTTCTGCCTTTTGAAGGAATTGCTCATGAGAAGACACTGAATAATGTTCAATGGAAATGAAGCCAAGATTTGCTGGGGTTTACTTATAGCCAACTGTACGTGGCTTGACTTCTATCAAGTCACTCGTCTGCTTTGTGCTTCTTTTCCCTGCCTGCAGAACAGGCACAGAGACATTGCCCTTGTCAGGAACTGATGAGAAATATTGGGTATGTTTTAGAGCCCATAGAGGGGATGGATGGCACACACACATGTAGATGCTGTTAGCATGGGCTGACCTCATCCAGCTGCGTGGATCCCAGCAGCTGCTCTAAGCAGAGTTTTGCCATTTGCTTATTCTCTGAGACAAACATATGTAAGTGTATTCAAGCTTGTAATCTTTTTATTACTGAAGTGGCTCAGGGCCTTTTCTACTGCTGAGCTCAGATATCCTTCTGGGAAGAGAATGTCAGGGTACCACTGTGTAGCAGTGGAGTGGAGGACTCAGTTACATCCCACCACCTCTGTTTAGTGATGCAAAGAGCAGAGCATTGGGATGGTGTTAATTATAGACACGGCTGCTCTTATTTGCTATATCCTGTATGACAGACGGAAATATGCCGGCATCACTTAGCATTGCTATGCTTTAATTAATAATTAGCCTTTCTGCCTGTAGACGAGAATGTCTCAGAAGTGCCAGCAGAGAGTTTCAGCCTTTGGTGAAGCAAGAAGACAAACCAAGGCTTGAGGAACTAATTAAGGGTATTCTTTATCAGCTCTAGCCTCATCTGCTTATTCCTCTGGCTTGAAACCTGTGCGAGCGACCTGTCCCTAAAGTCCCAGAGTTCTCATCTGCAATAGAGGAACATGGTTCCATGGGGGATTATCCAAGGGGCTGGGACTTGCAGAAGAGCTCTTGACTAAGAAGGGGTAGAGCAAACAGCCTAGGCTGCATTCAGCTAAGGCCAAAGCTGTGGCCAAGGTTATCTGAAGAGCTAATGGGAATTTCTGCTCATAATCAAACCCATGGGTCATCAAAAGACCGCTGTTGTTCTGGTGTCCTCAAGCATGGTCTTGACTTGTTGGTCTGTGGTAGGCAGGCTAGAGCAAGGGGAACCAAAGGGACTTTCTCAGAAGTTGTTTCAGATGCTCTGGTTTTCCCAGGGCAGCAAAATTTCCCTCTTAAAATTCAAAGCTTGTCAACCTCAGCTCCGTGATGTGTGTTACAGGTTGCACGTCAGTGATACCAACTTTGTAAAGACGTCTTAAAATATTCCTCCTTTCCCACTATGAGTATTGCATGCAGTGCAGCCAGAAATTGTCCATGTGCATGGATCATTTTTAAAACAATAACACATACATCATATTTAGGATCTGACAGCTCTCACTGGTGAGCCCTTGCTTGTGTAATGAGACACATAAACACGTAGCAAGAATAAAAAACAAGATGTGCTATTCATGTATGCATTTGTGTGGATGTATTCATAGCCCACTTTACAGAGATCGTAACGGAAGGCCATTACACCGGCCATCATTCAGAATATAGTGATGTCTGTACAGTGAGTGTTTTTAAAAAAAAATCCTGCAAAAATCTGTCTCTGCTGATACACTCCCTCTCCTAACGCCTATGGGCTCAACGTAAGGTCACCAAACTCCATCCAGAAGAATGTCTTTTGCTGAGCAAATTTGCAGCACATGAGCTGCCTGTGAAGCACGGCACGTGTTGAGCCATACGGAGGCACTGGGTGAGCTGCACAAGTGTGTGGTGCTGGGGCGATGCCTGCAGGCATATGAAAACTTGATTTCCTCGAGCTGAAGGAGTGACACTTCTGTTACAGTTAAGAGTTGCACAAGATATCCTATTCTGATAGGATTTTTTTAAATTGTATTTTTGCTTTTTTTTTTTTTTTTTTTTTTTTTGTCATTTGATAAGTTCTAACAAAAAGCAGCACATGGGAACTAAGAGTGCTTTTCTTACCCGTCTGATGGAGATTTGGGCTGAGGCACATGGAGCAGTGCAGAATCTAATGGCTACTCAGTGCTCAGCCACATTTATCCCCACTCACTAAGAAAATATCTGAAGCATTGGGATCTTCGGAGCACTGGAACAGGCTGCCCAGGGAGGTGGTGGAGTCTCCTGCTCTGGAGATGTTCAAGACCTGCCTGGATGCCGACCTGTGCGACCTGCTGTAGGGAACTGCTTTGGCAGGGGGTTGGACTCGATGAGCTCTGGAGGTCCCTTCCAACCCCTACAATTCTGTGATTCTGTGATCTTCATGGTGCCTGTGCTTGCACCTCTGTTAAGCATTATGGCACAACGAGAATTAGCTATTGTTTTTCATATTCCCTTTTTCTTCATTGGTTCAAGATTCTGCTTTTTAAGTAAGTTTTTCCACTAGCTGGTCGTTCCCAAGCTGTTGCAGCCTTGGAAGTGTGACCACATGCAGTTTTAGCTGTCATGGCTCTGGCTGCTGATGATAATAATTGCAATATTTGATCCTTGTGAAACTTGGGTCGTTATCTATTCCCATAGTGTTTCCTCTGGCACGTACTCTCAGGAAAATACTCTCTGGCACTGATTTCTATTAGGTCGTGGAATAATTTTCCAAAGGAAGTGGCGGAAGGCCAACTGTTGATCCAATTAAAACAATGGTTAGAGATTAACCCCTTAGCAGTTGCAAACCACATATGTAGGTCATTAAGCCCAGAAGAACAAAGTATTGGAAGATGCAAAGGTTAAAGCAACCTTCAGCTGTGGGAATCCTTTCTTTAGTAATTCTTGAGGGTTTGTGATTATTTTCCTGGTGCTCAGCTGTTTTGCTATGAATGGCATGAAGTCCTGTAAGTGCAGAAATTGTCGTGCTGCCTGCCTGTTACATAAGGGACCATCTAACTTTGCATGGAAAGGGTGCTTAATAGAGATCTATTGCTATATATACATTGTTTTTAAAAAAGGAGCTGTCTTCGTGACAATGGGGCTAAGTCTAAGGCCTGATTAGATGGTTTTTGTCTCTTTCCCCCCCTCCCATATAGGCAGGCTCTGATTACTGGGAGCGATATCTCACCGTGAATGAATGGCATAGAAGGAGCTGCAAAGACAAAGAGCTGGCTTTGTCTGCTGATGAATTAAGATAGCATGTGGGTGGCTGGGTGGCTGGTGAATAGCACAGACTTCCTTCATCCTCCTGTCACTGAGCTTTTCTTGTGTTTTCATTAAAAAAAAAATGGGCTTAATCCCATGAACAATGAATTGAGAGCAAATTAGAGGGCTAAGGGAGAAAATAATGCCACATCAATATCTTAATGGTGACTAAGGCGCTGTCAAAACTCTTGAAGGAAGTGGGATCTTGGCCTTATGTTACTTTAATACATGTGGAGAGAAAGATGCTGCTATTATGATCATCATATATTTTGCTGTAGCTTATTTCTGTCATTCCTACAAACACACACAAAAAACCCAGACTTGTGGGTTTCCTCCAGGAAATGATAAAATTTGTGTTGGATTAGCACTTCTCACCAGTCCTCCCATGGCTCGCTGTGCCTCATATCCCTCCCTGGCTGTTTCCAGGTGGTCTCTGTCCAGTGCCAACTTTTTGCCACGTCCTGGTGGCATTTCTCCATCTCTCCCCTCCCTCACTGCTAATGGGGGTGGCAGCCTCCTGGGCAGCTGGGGACAGGCCCAGCACTTGCAAGATGGGCTGGTGAATGGAGCCAGTGGCAAAAGGTGCTCAAACCAAACCAGATCAGATCGTTCCTTGAAGGTACAAAGCATTTACAACACAGTGAAAGCAGTTATAGTCCATCTGCATCCCTTGCCTGGCTTGCAAGCATCTCACCTCCACCCTGTTGTCTTGCTTTTATCATCTGCTGGACTGAGGGCTGAGCTGTCACCATCCTTCTTCTAGGGTGAATTTTGAGAAGAGCTGCCCGTTGCCATCCTTACTTGTTTGAGGCCAAATCCTGTCTGCCTTCTGTGTTATTTTTTAATCTCCTCTATTTGGTGCTCTAACAACCCCACCATTGTGTCACTCAACATGTGGGGATGCATTCAGGCAGGCGCAGAGTCCACATGAAGGAGGTGATGTGGGCATGCCACGTGTAATCTTCATAAAAGGCATTACAAGTGTTTTCCCATATTATGTCTTCTCTATTCAGGGCTAAAGTTCTTTATTATTAGTCCAGAAAAAGAACATCTTATTCCGTGAGGAGACCTGTGAGACGTGATGTCACAACTTGGCCTGAAACTGGGCTAACCAGACTCAGATTTTCTGTTTTTCTCAAGATTTCCCAACAGCTGCTTTTATTTGGCCTTCGGTTCTGCACAACAAATCCCAAATCTGGATTTTTAGCCCGTTGTTCTCTTGGTTACTTCAAGAGTTGAAGGCTTGGCCGGTGACGTGAGGCTTCATGCACTGGTGCTCATCTGCACTTGTGCTGACGTTGGCTGAAAATTGCTCAAGTGCAAAGTGGAGATGTGACCCTGAGAGACACGGTTAGTGGGCATGGTTGGGCTGGATGATCCTAGTGGTCTTTTCCAACATTAATCATAGTACCATAGAACCACCAAAGTTAGAAAAGACCTCCAAGATCATCCGGTCCAACCATCCACCTACCAGCAGTATTTCCCCACTAAGACACGTCCCTTTTACCACATCTAAATGTTTCTGGAGCTCCTCCAGGAGTGCTGACTCTACCACCTCCCTGTGCAGCCCATCCCAGTGCCTGATCACTCTTTTGGAGAAGGAATTTTTTTAATATCCAACCTGACGTTCCCCTGGCACAACTTGAGGCCGTTCCCTCTCATTCCATCACTAATGACATGGGAGAAGAGGGTGACCCCCACCTCGCAACAACCTTCTTTCAGGCAGTTGTAGAGGGCAGTGAGATCTCCTCTGAGCCTCCTCTTCTCCACCCCATCCCCCATAGCCCTGTGCTCCAGACCCCTCATAGCTCCGTTCCCTTGTATCATAATGGTTCATAATAATCCATAACGATTCTATGGCTATGAAACAGTCCAAGCAGATGGATCCCTCCTGTGCTCTGTGCACAAACCAGCAGCCATAACCTGTGGGTGCTCTTTCCACACACACAGGCAAGAGAGAAGTGAGCAGACTGGTGTCTAATTGTGGAACTGTGGGTGCTGCATCCCAAAGCAGATATCATTGTAAAGCCAGCAGAGCCCATCAGGTGTGATACTCATGCTGGAAGTGATGCTTGGGTTTTTGCAGAGAACCGAATAATTTAAATCTGATTTATAGCCCAACAAAACCTGGTATTTTGTCAGTGTCTTGTTTGGGTCTTTTTAGCTGAAGCTTGCAACTGGGCTTCATAGAAGTGCCCTGAAGCCCACCTCCCATGGCTGCACGTGGTTTTGCTCTGGTCCTTCCATACAGCAGCTCCTGAAATTTCTTCTATTGGTGCTGTTTTCTGTGCAATAAAAAGCAGCACTGCATGGATTTCACCTTCATCCTTGCCCTGGAAATAGCCTGTGGCCTTCCTGCTGCAGAACAAGGGAGGATCAGAAGAGAGAGAAGAGAAAAAAGAAAATGCTTTGCTCCACTGGGATGTCAGCTTCTGACCTGGTCTTTGCTCTAAAACAAATGCAGGGAATTTAGCCAAAAATAACAAGCTTGAAAGTGAGAAACCAACCTGAATGCTTATTTTAGGCTTCCTTTTTTGACCACGTGCCTTGTAGCAATGTAACTAATGGCTAATGCTTATCTAAATCTCTCTGTGGGCTCCGTTTTTAGCATCCCTTAACCAAGCAGACTGAAAAAAACCCAACCCTAAAAAGCATTGCTATGGATATGGTGTGTCCAGTCAGAGTACGTTGAGGTATGTGATGCAGTAGATGGCTGTTATCTCAGATACTATTTGGTACAGAATATAATGTGTTCAGAAAAACGATGGTGGGGCTCAGGAGAGTTGCGTACAATAAGAGAAATGAATTAGCCTGAACTCTGAGTGTGGAAATTAGATCTGCCAAACTCTCAGGTCTACACCAAAATCTGGGGTCCCCAGGACACCCCTCAATACCACTGAAGCAGCTTTCTGTCCTGTGCAGTGGGATGAGGCCGTCAGGAACCTTTCACATTCCTTGGGCTCTCTTTTCTCTGTGCCCATTCACTGTTCATAGCCAAGGCATGGCAACGACTTTCCCATGTCTAGAGCTGAAAGGAAGGGGTTGAAATCAGGAATAGGAGTTTGGGCCATGGCCACGACCGTGTCATCAGTTGGTTGACCTGTGTTGGATGTGGACGTGGACTGAAAATGCTCAGTTCATCTCTTGCAAGAGCAGCTTCTGATGTTTTGTCAGTCTTGATATTTATAAAGCAAAGTGGAAGTCAACAAAGCAATGTTTTTTCACAACTCTTTCTGTTCTTTCCTAACCAAACTTGATCTTCGTTTTATTTTTCGGTTGTGCTCTCAGTTGAAAATCCGTTTCCTCTTCTGGCTTAGCTGAAACCTCGAGCTAAATGAAAGATTTAGAAATGGGCTCTAATACAAAATTTATTAGGATGAAAGAAGGAAAAAAGTCCAGCTTAATTTCCATATCTCAGGAGGAATATGCAGTTAGAACAAGCGCATCTTTTTTTTTCTCCTTGCAAACGTTGCAGATTTGCTCTGCATCCATCAGGGGTTCGATTCCCATATCACAGAGCGCTCGTTACTTGAGCTGTGGCAAGATGCATCTCTTGTGCCTCCTTATTTCCACCACCCTATAGGAAGCCATGGTGTCCTTCTTCCCCTGCAGAACCGCGTCCCACAGCACGCTGGCACCGAGCTGTGTGTGGGTATTTTGAAGGCAGGGTGGGAATGAGAAGCATTTTGTGGAATTGCACTCAGTTAATGCAGCCGTGAAGCCCAGGGCTTGCTGCCAAGGAATTTTGGGGTAGTTTGAATTGATTCCCACTGTGCCACAGAGAATGCTTGGCCTTGCTGACGAAGCTCGATTCTTGGCTGCAGCAAACCTTTGCAAATGGGTAAGGCAGGGTGAGCTGAAGCTGCTTTCATGTGCTTCCAGGTGTAGCAGCTCTATGAGCGGGGCAGGCTTGCTGGTGGCTTGGGCTTCCTCATCAGGTAAAGCTGTGTCCCGTTTCTATCTGGGATGAAATGGAGTTTGAGCCTTGCAAGTGCAAGGAGAAGCATTTGTGGGGGCAGTGAGCATGAATCCTCCAGCATGCTGCTCCTGCATGATGAAAGGAACATCAGGCGACGAGCGAGCACATGGGAGCTGTGTGCTGTTGGCTAGACAACTGGTGCTGATTCATTAGACTCTAATTACAAGTTATTTTTACCCATCCTCCCATCTCTACAAAGGGCTGCTTGGAAGGCAGCGCTGAAACTCTTCCTTCATCCCGACTTTGAGAACAGTCAGATGGAAGCCTGTCTGTCCTCTTTGTGTTGAGTTTTTGGAAGGAGCACAAAGCTGCTTTGCAGGTGGAAGGGCACTGCGGTGCTGGGCTTTGCATGGGCTGGGATGGGGCAGAGGGCAGGAGGGAGCGTGTGCTGCTCTGGAGCACTTCCAAGGGAGTGCAGCGTCCCTGCAGACTGCTGGGCATTATCAGTGCAAACTGTAGGTTGCACCCAGGACCTCGGCTCTCAGGTTTTCCTTTCAGTCCTCTTCATGCGATACCCACAGTGATAAAGGAAGTGATTTATGAGCTGCCTTTCCTTCCCTTTTACTTTATGATCTGCGCAGTGCAGCAGGTATAATTAAGAGGGGGTCGGTGCCCGGGGAGACACATTGCTGTCCTGTTTATAGCAGAGGCACTGCGATCAAGCAGAAGCATTTAAATCCCTCATTAGTACCCTTACTCTCAAGGGCCAGGCTGCTTTCTGAAGACTGTTTGATTTTCCTCTGTGCACAGTTTAATACTCTTTCACTAACTACTGTCTCTAGTGATAAATTGGGCTCGTAAAAAAAACCTGATGCGCTTGGATAAAGCCTTGTGTCTGAGAATGGAGGAGTGTCTTGGTAGCCCTGGATGTCCGGTACAGCTGGAAATGACCTGCACAGCTTCCTTTCCTTGGGCCTTTCCTTTCCTTGGGGCAGCTCTTCCTCTTGTCCTTTTACAGCTGGCATGCCCAAAGGCACAGCAGCGCATCAACATGGGGAACTCATCTACAGCAGAACAAATTTTGGTTAGGGAAATGGCTGAACACTGGATTTCCAAGCATTATGTTTTATTTTAGCTTGTCCTTACCCTCCAGAAGAAAGGGGCTGAGGACTATGGATCTTAGCATCCCGCAGTCACGGGATATCTGAAGTTGGGAAGGAATCACAAGGGTCATTGAGTCCAACTCCTTAGTATGTGGGTGCCAAGGTTGTATCCAATGTGCTCACGTGGAGCTGTGGTGGGGAGATGCTGATTTACCATTTGAACCCCATCTAGAATGAAATTTCCACATTTTTTTTATAATTCTCTTTCTAGAAGAATGGAATAGAAGTGGTGGGAAGTGCATGGAAGGGCTCAGAGCATAGGGCAGAGAGGAGAGCACAGCAAGCACTGAGAATATGCATGGAGTTAATGTGAAATTGAGAACAAACCTCCTAACCCCATTAAGTGGTTCTGCAGAGAAAACACGGTGCAGGCTTTTTATTACCTTCTGGAAGAGCACAGCCAGACATTTGGCAAAAGGCTCCAGAAAATCACTGGGTAAATGCAAACTGCAGGTACTGTGTTAAAAGCCCTCAGTTCTCCACTTCTCCCAGGCTTTAGGAAAGGTCCTTTAGCACATTAATTAAAAAAAAAAACAAAAAAACCCCACCAGAATCACTAATGATTCTGTCCTCTGCACAAGTAAATGTGGCTCCCTAGCGTGGCTTCTGCAAGCTTGTGATGCAGGGAACGTGTCATTTTCTGCTCTTTTGATGCAGTCTGTAAGTTTTGGTGTGCTGAAGGTTACAAAGGAGAAGGAAACCAAGAGCCCTCTCCTGGCACACACCGAAAGGACAGCTGGCAAACCGCAGGCTGATGGCCTGAAAGTGCAGGTGGGACACTGGAGTTGGACTGAACGTCATTTAGCATTTTCCCCTGGCCTCAGGATGTCTTGTAGGCTGTCATTCCGCAGCATGGGGACAGGTTCAGGGCTATGCAGGTGGGGCTGAGTGCTGGCAGTGCTTCTCAGGCTGCATTTCACAGAGCTCAGCAACGTCTCAGGGCTCCTGCTGGGATCCTGCATCTTCCATGGCAACACTCTGCATGCTGAGTGCTTTTCAAGCCATGCACGTGTCAGTCTTGCTCTGGAAGCACCTAGTTTCCCTGGGCTCGTCCCAGGGATGCTGCATGGCTGTGGTGCTCTGACCCATCCATTTGAGCTGGAGAATGTTCTTAATCTGACCAGTATGTGCTGTCATGTGTGCTACAAATGCTATCTGAAGTTGAGACCATCGCATGACTGCTGTAATTCGCATTTGTCTAGGTTTTGGGTATCCCCTATAGATCCAATTAACCTGCTCTATCTGTAAACCCTGGGTTTAGGTGTGACCCATGGAATATGAGCTCTGTTCTTCCTCACAGCCTGTGTTATAACTCATTGAGGAAGCAATCGGGCGCGAAGGTGTTCCCAAACAAAACCTTCCCATTTAGAAAACAACCCAAGGGCTTTTGCTTGCTCAGTGCTGGGAAAGCCATCAGCTGTGCTGAAGGTCCAATCCCTCCCCACCCTGCACTGAGGGGAGGCTGGAAGGAAGGAGAAGAGCTTGTGTTGTCTGCACAGAGCTGTGGCTTCGGCCACCTTCCAGAGGGGAAAACCTGAGCCCTGTGTGTCCCTTGCTCACATCCCCAGCCCTGCGGGTGCAGGTGCCAGCTGCCTCCCTCCCCCCATCCCCAGCAGTACAGCAGTCTGGGAGCACAGAGGTCCTGGAAAATGTGAGGTAGCGGGAAGGAAAATGAATGTGTTGTCAAAGTAAATAAACAAACAAGGAGGGATGCTGTCCTGACGGCTGGGATGGGGCCAGAGCCGCCCCAGCAAGGACTGCAGCCACATAGTTTGGGGCTGATGTGCTGCATGGGTTCCTGCTGGCACACACAGTGTGCGCTGTGAGCGTTGGGTTACGTTTGTCATCCAGTTTTGGAGAAGGCCATATACATTACAGATGTCTGTGCTACATTATTATCCCTCCAGATCCTATAGGCGTTCTTCAGTGCTCCTTTGGGGCATCATCTGTGCTGCTAGTTCCCATAACAACTTGTGAATTCATCATTCCAAAGAGGAGGGAAAAAAAAAAGAGAAAATCAGCCCAAATTCTCTTGTCTTTTGTCAGCTACTGAAGCATTCGGATCTCTGGCAGCCTGCCGCTCCTTTTCTCCTCCTCTTTTCCTTGTTTTTCATGAAAAGAAATCCATGCATACACTTAGAAGGGTGATTGGAATTATTTACAAAGTAAAAAAAATCTTACCTGTGCAGCATTATAGATGCTGGGCCTTGGTAAACATTTAAAATTGAAACAGCGATAGATTAAAAGATTTTTATGTATCAGGTGCTGGTTTAGCTGATGTATGAGTCTCTTTAGCATCCCTCTGACAGGTCTATTTAGAGCTTCCTTTGCATCTGGCCTTCCTCAGGCAGTGACACTCATTACTCTCTGCTTGTCAGTCACAAGGAGTTATAATGGAGCTTAAATGGGTCTCCTGACATGGTACCCTTGTAAAGGAGTGATAAATGCCAGTGCTCCTACCTGGCAGTGCACAGGGGGGGTGGGCAGTGGGGACCCCCCAGGTCCTGCTTGGAGCAGGGGGATTTCCCCAGAGCTAAGGGCTATGGGAAGGAATTGGAGGCTTCTGAGACATTTTTGGGCAACTTGAGCGAGTGGGAAATGTCCCTATCCATGATAGAGGGTTTGGGCTGGATCGTCTTTATGGTCCCTTGCATCTCATACCATTGTGCCATTCAATGTGGAAAGACTGAACACAAGGCGAATCACCATCGTGATGAACTACTGTTGTGATCAACAGCTGTTTTTATCTCCTGTAGCTGTTTGCCCTCGTAAAGTTTTCTTTGCCCAGGTATTTATCGGGCTATGGTGTCAGGACCCAGATTTGTGCTGAATTTAAGCTTCCCCAGCTCTGGCTGTGCCACCTTTCAAAGGTGAAGGCTGGGTACCCAGTTTACCCAGGCTTCCTAGGGCCCAGTAGTCAAAGAATTAGGTTCCCAGAGCTCTGTTCCTCCAGAGCTTTAGTTTCGTGTTCAGGCATTCGAGGAGAAAACTGGAGGAAAGACCGTGACTGGCCTTTGCAGATGGGTATCTGCACCACTCATATCACCAGATCAAGGCAAAGCATGCTAATACTTGAAGCTCCTCCTTGCTGAGGGTTTCCTTCCGTGGCATGGAGCTGCTTCCCGAGTTCCCATGTCCCTTCTGGGTCACAGCATCCCTGGGCTCAGCTCCCAGCCCCTCCGCTCTACAGGATGGTCCTATCTGATTGTACTTGGTGCTACTTTTCCCCTTGTTTTAAGAAACAATGCATGAAAATACAGTGCAAACCACCACAAGTGAAGACATGCAGATACTTAGTAACATCAGGCATGATTTTGAATCTATAGATAGACAAATTCTGCAATGTTGTTGACACCCAAGTAACAGGACTTATGTCATGCACTTAGTCACATCCAGGATCTGCGCTTGTGCAACCGAGCTGCTGCTAAATGTGGAGGTTATGGACAAGATCTGAGCTCTGGGCAGTTGATGGTTTTGCTGAATTAGTGGCCGCGCTGGATTTTCGTAGACTCATTAAGATTGGAAAAGACCTCTAAGATCACCGAGTCCAACCCCAACCCATCCCCACCATGCATCCCTCAGTGGGACAGTGATTCCTGGGCAACCTCTGCCAATGCATCACCACTCTTTTGGGGAAGAAATTGTTCCCTAATAAGGCCATAAATTTTAATGCAATGGTCAGTGTGCGTAATCAAAGAGTTAAAAAGCCTACTGGGAACAGAGTTAAAAACCCACTGGGAAAAAGCATGTAAGCGCCCAGCTGTCGGTCATTAGTGCTTCTCTCCCCTGAGCAGGCCCTGGGCTTTAAGGACAATGAACTGTGGTTTAGGAGAGGAACTATTCCCATTTGAATTGGATTATCTGACAATTTAAGTGCAATTGCATGAAAACAACATTAAAAGAACATTAAGATACTCTAGATAATAGGGCAGCCTTGTCTGATAGAACATAGCACCAGCTTTGGTTTCTTGGCTTGCTCCGCTCTGTTCATTGGCCATCCAGGAGCAGAGCAGGGCAGAAGTCCTGTAACACGTACATAAAAAGCAAAAAAAAAGAAAGAAAAAAGGGGAGGGAAAGAAAAAGGAAAAAATTAATACAAAAGATACCTCTTCATCTGCCGAAAACCCTGTTCAAATGCACAATGGAACAAATTAAGCTTGTAGAGCCAGCTGTAATTTTGGCATTTCTCAGCTTTGCAAATAAACATTCTTTAATTAAAGCTTGTCTTTCGCTTCTGAAGATTTTTAGAAAAAGCAATGAGAAGCAGTGCTGAAAGAGCCATACCCTCCTCAGGAGCTGATCTTTCAGGGAGCACCGAGGGCCACGGTTTAGTGGGAAATATTAGTGATGGATGGTTGGGCTGGCTGATCTTACACGTGTTTTTCAACCTTGGTGATTCTATGCTTCTATGATCGTATAGGGGATGGCAGGTCACATTTACTAATTAGCTTACGCAGCTCCTTCCCAGCACAGTGGCAAAAAAAAAGAAAAAAAGAAAAAAAGAGAGGCCTTATGGAGAGGTGGTCCAGCATGGCAGGTGGCACAGCCTGCATGTGTCTGGCTGGGGTGATTTGCTGGATTAAATCAGCCCTGGATTCTGTTCCCAGCTGTGCTGGAGCTGATCTTGCACAACATCTCCCCTATCTCATTTGCACAAGAGTTGAATGATACTTGTTGGGCTCTTCAGAGCAAGAGGAGCCATTGCTCAATGTTATGACCAATGGAAACTGTGGCACTATCGTGGGTCAGTAGAAGGGACTGGAGGAGAAGCTCCCGTCTCAAGTGTTTGGTAAGCTGGGCACTGGGAAGTCAGACTTATTGAGTCCTAAGTGCAAATGACGATTTTCAGGTGCGTGTAGCTTGGCAGAACGAAGGAGATTGTCATGAGAGCTGTAAAAATCTACTTCCTGAAAGCAGGACGTGTGCCATGACAAACTTCCATTTGGAGGGGGAGAGCTGGAGGGCTCGTTAGAGGAGTGGTTGGACAGCAGCACTACTTTCACTTGGGGTAAGGCATTTTGTTTCTCATTTGCTTTTTGACACCGCTGCTGAAATTATTATTCCAGGAGGACCGAGTTGATCCGTACTAATTTAAGTGTCTAAAAGAAAGTTATAGATGAGTTGTGTTTCCACAATTCCCAGTCATCGTTGCGATGTTTATTCGGCGGCGGTGAAGTCATTACCAATGAGCAACAAGTGTGCTTTGAAAACAATGAAATCATTTCGTGATGACACTGAAATAAAGGGAGGTGAAGAGGTGGTGTGGCTGAGTTCAGCATGCTAAAAGTTTTGCATTTATTTGCTGCAAAGGGAACCTGTTGTTAAGAGCCTAACGCGGTGCAGCCGCCGTTAAGGAGTCTCTCCACTCTCATTTGTTTGATTTATGCAACCAGTTCCCACTGACCAGACCGGCTCCGATGGATTGCACCTCTGTAAAGCTGCCACAGCTGACTGTGATATTTTCCCGACTGTTTTTTCCATTTAAATCAACAACTTTAACCCCGGCTTTACCTCCTTGGCTCTAACTTGACGATTGCCTTTGGGAAGTTGCAGTTTTGGGTTTTCAAAGGTTACCCAAAGTATCGAGTTATTGGATTATATTCTGCTGATGGATTTGGGGGTGGTGGGGAAGGAGCGTGAGCAACGTCTGCGTCCTCTGGAGCTCTGAGAAGAAGCTCTCCCACGGAGTGGTTTGCTTTGTGCGTAGCGTTAGGCGCTGCCTGCAAGCGCTCAGCTCCTGCGGTTGGATGCAAACTTGGCTCTGTCCCTTTTTTACGCGGCGTTTTCAGTTCAAACCTGGGCCAGGGCCAGCATTTGTGACTTGGGATAGCACGAGCCAACCATCCCAGCCCCTGCTGCCTTCACGTGCTTTGTTTTCCTGAGGAATCGCGGAGCTCTCCGTTCTCCTGTTACCAACTGGCTGAGCTCAGAGGCGCTTCATGGCTCCCAGAGGTTGACTTTGGGGCTGTCATTAGCTCGAGATGTTATTGGCAGTGGGTCCTGGGAGCTGCCGCCAAGAAACATGTTTAGGCATTTGGATTGCTCTTGTAAATTTTAATTAATCACTTTGCTGCTGTATAAGGCAGCGCTGTAACACATACTTTATGCTCAAGGATTCAATTTCTTACAGCAACATTGCACCGCAGGTTAAAAAAGAAAGCAGTGGGGTAACAAACGTCTACATTCATGGATTCATGGTGGTTTTATTTGCAGAGAGGCTCTCAAAGTGCTGTCAGTGTCCAGCGTGGGCATGGGGCAGCGCGGGGATGCTTTGCAGCAGGAGTTCCAGGGATGCTTCTGATGTGTACAGCTGGCAATTTGGGGTGGTATGCCTGGGCATTCCTTATACACAGACACTTACTTAAAAATGTTATATATATGTATATATAATATATATATATATACATATATATATATCACAGAATCGTAGGGGTTGGAAGGGACCATTCTATATAAATATATATATATATATATATATATTTTCAAAGATGTCTGTCCAAAGCCCACGTGCCTTTTGAACGATGCTGAAATATTGTTTTGGCCTCAGAAGTTGGTAGGAGGATTTGGGAGGTGGAGGGGATTCCTGATGCCTTTGCTTTGGATTTTACAACAATAAGGCTTTCTGTTTCCAGTGCAGGACTCTGCACTGACAGTAAATGTATCAAGTAAATCACAAATGAAAATATTCAGTGTTGACATGGGTTGAACTACAGCTGTACAGAGTAGTCTAGAGCCTTAGAGTGTAGCTGTAAAGCTGTGGATGTGAGAGGCTTGCAATGTGGATGGGGAGATCAACAGAGCTGTGCCCTGACAGCACTGGAGAGAGGGAAACAAAGCCCATATAGCAGGGCAGGAGAAGAACATAATGTTGTTTGATAGCATTGATGATATAGACAGAACGAGGATTTGCTGTAGGAATGAACACAGATGAAGAAATTCTAATTTGCCATAGAGGAGTGTGCTGAGGAATGGGTTTGCCAAAACCCTGACACTCAACTTTGTAGGTTTTGCCCAGCTCAGTGCCTGCTGCACTAATAATCTCCCACCATCTCCCCTGGGAGGTGTTCCAGACCCAAGGTCTCTCCTCTCTGTAGGTGTGCTGGGTGCTAATCAAGCTAAACTCTCCCTTCCACAACCTCCTCCACATTGACTGCATCCCTCACCCCAAGTGGGCTCAAGGACCATTACAGTGCTGTGCAGAGGATGCTGTGGAATTGCATCACCCTGAGACGTTTGGCCAAAAACTTGTGTAATAGAGGTGTCATGCGTAAGGGGATGGAGGTATCATTTCACTACTACTTTCCTGGTACTCTGTTTTGTTGTACCAGGTGGTAGCCCAGGCCCCAGGAAAGCATGTTAAATATAAATATGTTTTTAACCCAGAAAAATAGGCTTACTGCAAAGCCTGCCACCAGAGGAATTGCAAGCATTGTGATTTCCTGAGTTGCCCTGCTTTTGTTTCTCTTTCACTTTGTTCTTTGCCGACCTCTGCTTGGGAGATTGATGGGGAGGCCGGCAGAGACTCAGCTGCCTTCCAGGGGTGCAGCAATACAAGGGCTGACTCCTGTAGCATGATGAGGCTGTGCAATGTGTTGTTATTATTATTTTGTCTTAAAGCAAACCCCAGACTTTGCAGCCAGCCTCATTACTCACACGCTGTCCTTACGGGACCGCGTACCTCGCCTGCTCCCTGCCACGTCCCCGAGCCTGGCACTGCATCCTGGAGATTGACATCTCCTTCTCCAGCACTGATCTCATGTCTTGACCATCTGCTTCTTCTGGTGGTCTCCAGAGGGTCTGCCAATCAGCAGAGCAGGCTCTGAATGCACAGGCAAATGGGTTAGATTATTTTTGGACCTTCCTTGCAGCCATCTGTTTGGGAGGGAGCCATGAGCTTGTCTTACCCAGCTGGGTTAAGGTGCTGTGGCAGCCTGCGAGGGAGGAGGAAGCAAACAGGATAAAGAAAATTACCCTCTTCTTAAGGAGCTGAATCAGCTGCGAGACGGCTGCGAGCTCTGTGCCAGCAGCTGGCACGGGCTGTGGGACATGGGGATATTTCCCAGCTCCATCCCTTCGGGGCTGGCTGCTGCCTTTGGGTGACACCAGGCGAGGCAGCAAGTTTAGTTCTGCTCCGGAGCTGACTCGTGTTGCCCGTGACAACCTGGGTCTGAGTCTGTTTTACATGCACACGCATACACACATGCATATGTTGCTATAACAACCAGCCAGGACTTTTAAGAAATGTTGGACTCTGTTTTCCGGGTTGCAAAGCACCTAAGTTGTGCTGCGGTCCGGGAGGCAAACAGCTGCCTTCAGATTACTGCTTTTCCCCTAAAAAAATGTTCTAATTCAGGTATGCAAAGGAAAACATCTGGGTTAATTACCATGGTGTGTAAGGCCTCAGTAGGGCAAGAGAGGCTCTGTTGCTCTTCTGGTGTTTGCCACAGCCCATCCAGCTCTGACACAGCACAGCTGTCATGGGAGTGCTGCTCTTGGTGTCCTTGGAGCACCGGCAGCAGCAAAGCACAAATCGCAGGTGAGCAGTTGGACCTGCAGCCTCCAAGTCAAAATAGTGCTGTAACCTGCACAGCAACAGCCAGGCACTGCTAAGAGCAGGAGGTGTTGACAGCAAAGACCTGTATTAGCTATGGGAAGCCTTTTCCTATAGCTGTAACCATCGGTTAAGATATTTGTGATATCTATTCAGTGGCATTTGTCCCCTGCAGCAGGTCGAATGCTAATACTCTGTATTTTGCTGTGTTCTCTGAGTGATGAGGGTGCTCTCAGCAGTGTTGTCTTCCCCCCAGAAAAGTGTTTTCTTGCAGGGAAGGGGGAAGTAGGGGGTGCACAGCAACCAGATGACACGTGTGTGCCAGCCCTTGCGCTCTGGTCTTCATCTTGCCTGCATGTGAAAGCCAGACTTGCCTTAAAACAAGACCAGAGGAAGGCAGGGAGTTCTGCTTCCCTCTTGCAGGCAGTGCGTTGCCTCCCTGTGATCCAAACGCTTGTCATCCTGTGAGGACTTCAGTGCAAACAGCAATGTCTAGGATACCCTAGAACTTCTTTTCCCATGCAGGTGCTGTGTTGAGGGAATGGAGAAAAAAAGTTTCTGACCGTTGGGGATTTCTAGATATGCAGTAGACCAGAAACCAGCTGCAGCTGGATTGCTGGAGGTATAGAATTCCCAGACATGTGAATGTATGAGCAGATTGGATCTGTGCAGTCTGGAAGCTGGATCCATCTCTCTGGGGCTGGATGCCTTCTGGAGGTGCTGCAGGAGGGGTATGGGTGTGATGTATATGTGATGCACATGCTCCAGTCAAGTGCTTGGTTCATGCCTCCTGATACCAACCATGGTTTTTGGTTTGCATGAAGGCTCCTTAATGATTTCACTGGCTTCCTGCTTTGTTCACCTGCACTCAGCATCAGGAAGCCTTCCCAGGATGATTCATCCCGCAGCTTTGGGGCTGCACTTTGCCTTCCCTGGAGCACTCCGTGGCTGGGGACAGGCTGCTGAGCTGAAAGGAAGACTTTTAGCTGCAAAAATTGTGCAAGCCAGCATGTGCTATTTCTGGAGCAGGCTGTAATGTATGCGTCTAGCCTGGCTCTCTTCAGCAACGGCCAAATGTTTTTTGAGCAGTAAAGAAGGTAAAATAGAGCAACACTGTGCCAGAGCCAGATTTTCCTTGCGTTCCCCAAGCAACGCCTGCAGGAGCCTGCACGTGCACTTGGGGACATGCAATTAAATGCTTTGGTCAACAGCAAACGGAGTGGGTGCCCTCAGGCACACTGGGGCTACAGGCTCAGCACCAGTACAGAGCCCCACAGCCATGGGGCTCAGCCCTGTTTTGAAGCAGTGTGTGTCCAACTTGTGTTTGAGGCTTTTCTGTTGCAAAATGCAAAAATTAACAGCCCTCCCTGCAAGTCAACGGAAGGTAAAGCAAAGCAGGAGGGAGAAGGAAGCAGCCAGCAGGCTGACCTGGCTCATTGGAGTGCTGGAAGCAATTAGAATGATGTTAGGTTGTTTCTTTGCCTGGTTTGCAGGGGAGGGTGAATCCATGATGGGTATACGAACCCTATGGCTTTTGGTTTTGGGGCGAGAGGGTTTGGGTGGTGCCCTGCAGTGTGCTGTTGGGCAGATGTCACTGTGTCAGCAGGCCTTGGGGACAGTGGGGCAGTGGCAGGGGACTGCCTGTGGGCACTGACAACCTTCTGCCCTGCCCAGGAACTGATGCTGTGCTCATCCCATTGGGTGAAACCTTCTGTGAGTGCATCAGAAGATGATAGCCAAGCCTCTAAGCAGGGCTCAGCAGACAGTTGGGATGTTTGTGTATAGCACGTGCTTCAGGAATTAATTGAGCTGTGCCCGTGGTGCCATGTTCAGAAGGTAAAACCAACATTTACTCACAACCTCTGTGGGTTGTTAAACTGATTGCGTAGTACGTTTGGGTCCTTCACACTTGCTGAGTTCAAACAAATTTGTTTTGTAAGAAAGCTGCAAGATTAAGGTATATTTTTTTTTTTTCTTTTTTTCTTCTTTATTTGCCTGGCATTATTAAGTAGGAGGATTTTGCTTCGCCTTCCGCTTTTTGTTCACAATAATGGAAAGTATTCTCACTGCTCTTATTCAGCTCTGTCCACGGCGTTTGTCTGAGTGCTTTTGCAGTGACACTGCACAGAGTTTTCTGTACCTTCATAATGGATGTGTGTGCACCAACACATTTTCAAGAGAAGGATGCAGATTTAAAATCATTTAATCGAATTGCTGGCAGCAGAAGGCATGGTGGGAAAGATGCTCTGAAGAACTGCTGGATGGGCTAACAGCATTAGGCCCATTAAATCCTCCGGGAATGAACTGTCAGTAGATATTTCCTCCTATGTAATGGGAAAAATGAATTTAATCAGACAATAGGAGTAAGTTATTCTTTGGGTCAGTAATAAGAGCTAAAGGAAAAAAAGAGTCACTTGCTCTTTAGTTCTGTTCTAAGCTAATTGCAGCCTTTTGCTTTTTCATTTCTTTTCCTGGGAATCTTCCTATAACCTGTGGTGATTTTTGGATTTCTGCTCAGGCTTAGCCCTGCTGGCTCTCAGGTTAGAATGGAACAAGAGTTCCTGACCGTGCCAAGAGCAGCTGGCCCTGTGGCATGGCCGTGGTCCAGCTCTGAATGTTCAGGATGGGGTCTGGATCCCATCTGGGGTCTTTGGTTTTAGAGGAGCTGGAAAGCCCGTGACCAGCCTGTGCCTTCTGTATGTGCATCTGTCAATGAGTCATTTCATGTGTGAAAATAATCTCATCAAAAGCCACTTCAAGTCTAATGTTTATGAGTAACTCTGCGATGTGAGACCATGAAGGGCAGCAATGACTGAGGGTGGAGTGGGTCAACATGCTTTGCTGCAGCCCAGTCCAGAGATCATATAATGAATCATAGAATCATAGAATGGCCTGGGTTGCAAAGGAGCACAGCGCTTATCCAGTTCCAACCCCCTGCGGTGTGCAAATCACCAACCAGCAGCCCAGGCTGCCCAGAGCCACATCCAGCCTGGCCTTGAATGCCTGCAGGGATGGGGCATCCACAGCCTCCTTGGGCAACCTGTTCCACTGCCTCATCACACTCTGGGTGAAAAACTTCCTCCTCATATCCAACCTAAACCTCCCTTCTCTTAATTTAAAACCATTCCCCTTGTCCTATCACTACTGACCCTCACAAACAGCCGTTCCCCCTCCTGTTTATCTGCTCCCTTCAAGCACTGGAAGGCCACAATGAGTCTCCCTGGAGCCTTCTCTTCTCCAAGCTAAACAAGCCCAGTTCCCTCAACCTTTCTTCATAGGAGATACACTTCTCCAGAAGGATTCTGATGAGGAGACCACAGGGGACAATAAAATGAAAGATGCCACTAAAGATAAGGCCAAAACAATGGCATGAGAGTTGGAGGAAAGGAGCAAAAGAGTGAGAATAGAATCATCGAATCACAGAACAGCAGAATCATAGAACCATAGAATCACAGAATGCCTTGGGTTGGAAGGGACCTTAGAGATCAAAGGAAAAGCCCTTATGTCTCCATGACAGGCAGTGTGTCTGTGGCGTGAATGACTTGTTTGATTTAAAATCACCCCTTACACCTTGGTCTCCTGTGTTTCTCCCCAGGCTCCTTCTCCCAGGTCGCCATATGAACACCCTGAGCCTCCTCAAAGTGCTGGAGATGAACCCATAGCGGTGGGCAGCAGGTAGGAGGCTCAGCCCTGGCCTTGGTGCCTTGTGCTGCATGGCCCATCACCGGGGTGTTCCAGGATCTCATTTTGTGCACCCCTTTGATGTGATGCATTTGCTGGAGTTTGCAGTTTCAGGGTGAGATGGTTGGTGATGCATCATTCTAAAGGATGTCTAGAGTGGCAGAGGTGTGACTTATGTTTTCACTTGTATATTTCTGCTTGCTGTGTGCCGTTGGTGTTACTTGAAGCTGCCAGGACAAAAGCATGCCCATGTCCAGGTCCTTGCTGCAGTTGTCTGAGCCCAAGAGATGTGCAGGTTGCCTCTCATCTCCTTCTGCTGTGGTTTTCTGTCTGACTCTGTAACTAGCAGCTGGATCCTATAAAATACTTAGAAGCAGAGGCTGTGGTTGCTTTTTGTGCCTTGTAGATGAGAACATGACCATCAGGTACCCAACTTCTGTTCTCCTTTACTGCCCTTGCAGTGCGCCTTGCAACTTTCCTGAAGTTGCTTCAGGAAATTCACTCTTCTTAGGGATGCTGGCTGTTTAACTATAGGGAAATTTGTGGAAATGAAGCCCGTGGAGCACTGGGAAGACCCTCCAGGAGAAGATGGTGAAGCAATGCCCAATGCTGGGCATTGACACTGCATGCATGTGGTAGCACAGCCCAGGGCTTCGTGTGTGCACTGGCAAGTTTTTAGGGACCAAGAGTCACATGGCTGGTATGACACAGATGGATTTAGCTCTTGTGTGAGAATTGGGTTTGATTGCTGCCTGCTTTGAGCACACAGCCTTCAGAGGTGCACAGCTTATGGCAGTTTGGTGGTTCACTACAGGTATGGTGCAGCTCCGTGTTGTTGTTTTCAGAGCTGAAATGTGGTATAGCACGGGGCGGGCAGCAAAATGACATTTCTGCATGGGTAAAAGAGCAGGAAAGCCATGGGGGATGAGGGC
Source organism: Centrocercus urophasianus (assembly GCF_019232065.1). NCBI lineage: Eukaryota > Metazoa > Chordata > Aves > Galliformes > Phasianidae > Centrocercus > Centrocercus urophasianus. Next base: position 608,750 of record NW_024885066.1, read on the forward strand.
AGATGGGCTGGAGAGGCCACCTGCAGAAGCTGCAGCCATGTCTAGGGGAGAAGCTGCAGTCCTGGCAACAGGGGGAAAATGGAAGGAGGGTGCTGCCGTGTGGCATGGCCTCATCTTCGGTCCCAATGGCCAGTGGTAATTGAAGGGGACAGATTTTGCCCCATGGCAGCAGCAGGTAGCCTGTCTCCAGCGAGAGCTCAGAGCTGTCTCCATCAGGAAAATACTTTTTGCTCCATGGCTGTTATAGCTCATTATCTCACTGACCTTTAATTCTGCAAGTGTTCCTTGCAATGTGTTTCTTCAGCCTGCTCCAGCTCCTGACCTCCGTTCCCAGAGGCAGCAGGATAAAATATTCATCTGCTGTGCTGTCTAGCTGCTTTGCATCCCTCCTCCACCCCTCCGTCTCTGTCCTTTTTGGCAATCTGTCGTTTTTTATTTTTGGTATGAGTCCAGGAGCTGATCAGAAAGTACTTGGGCAGCTGGAGCAAGAAACAATGGGTTTTAAACACACTTTAATGTGTTTGTAAACAAGCACTCTTCGTCAGGGTCCCTGCCCAGTGCACTGGCAGCAGGCAAAGCTGAGACTCTTCAGAAGTCAACATTAATTACATGGTGTAAAATGGTGCAAAATGGTCAAAGATGCAGTGGGAAGTATCTCCTGTCCTACTGCCTTCATATATCTTCCATGGAATCATAAAGGTTGGAAAAGACCTCTGAGATCACCAGCTGTGATACCGTGCTCGTCACTATAGTCACTGAGCACCTGAGATTGCTCTTTTCTCAATTGCAGCAGGGAATATGGGCGAAGGTTGCAACAGTGTTGGGAGCATTGCGTTGGCTTTGAGGGTGCTCCACAAGATGTCACACTTGTTGAAAATCAGCTGCTGGGGAAGACCGATGCAGAGAAGAATCCTGCTGCCTCTTCAAAATCTCTCGGTTTCCCCCTGATTTCCACAACTTGCTCATAGTGGGCAAATGGAGGAGGAGAAAAGCCAAAAAGCACTGAAACCAACCCCTTTGCTGCACCCCAGCACAGCTCCCAGCCCCTGGCTGCTCTGGAGCTGCTTGGGGACAGATGCAGCCACTCCGAGCTCTCCCGTGAGCAGCGGAGTAATTGCAGAAATTGGCACGGTGGCTTGGAACAAGATCTAATTAATTAATTCAAGACATGCTGGGATTCAATTTTATTAAACCTTGGAATCAGAGTAGACTAGATGAAATGTAAGCAAAGGTTTGGGAGAGGAGGGGTGTGAGCTGCCTGCCAGCACTGCCGTCATGGGACCTTTGTGCCCTTCACCAGCTCGGCATTGAGGGCGCACTCAGGGTATAGAAGTACGTAAGTGTTGTGTACACAGACACATCCAGCAGCAGCCTGCCATGAGGGTTTCTCTGCAGCTCGGGCTATCAGATAGGCTCTGTTTCCCACCCCCTTCTATGTTGCCTTGTGCAAGGTGCCTGCCCTATCTCTCTTGCTCCCCAACAGCCCCAGCGGTGATGAAGGGGTTTCTTTGGCCTCTCCCTGCCCCCGTGCTGATGGATGTGGCATGCTGCATCCAGAGCTGCCTGTTATTTCATAATAAGGGATGTCACCTCTGGATTTACGGCCTGTAATGTGATTAGGGGTCTTCTGGAATGGAAATCCGTTGCTCACGCCTTCATATCTTGAGGTTTGCTGTGCTCCCAGCTTTCAGGTCATGTGTATGCGTGCTGCCATGGCTTTCCACTGCTGAACTTTGCAGGATAAAGTCTTTTCTTTTTTAAACCAGTGCTTATGTGGGGTGCATGCAGAACCCTCAGCTCTCAGAGAAGAGGTGCAGCAGAAGCTGCAGCCTTCCCAGGGTGTTGCTTTGCCTGCCTCATCCAGAGCATCCCACACGAGCCAGCTTCTCTGCTGACAGTCGCAGGAATAAACTCAACACTAATTTTAACTCTTACCTCCGAGGTGGGTATATCTCTGGGGTGGGGGCACAATGAATGCCCTATTCATGAAACTACAGTGAAAAGAAGAGAGAGAGAGAGAAAAAAAAAAAAGTGTCCCACCCTAACGTGTTTCTGATCTCCAAACAGCTCTAATTTTGGCTTACTCAGAGAACAAGCCGAGGTAGTGTTCGTTTTAACAGCCAGGAAAGGGCTGTCTGTTTATATTTAGGGCCTTGTAGATTTGCACAGCGTGTGCAGGTGGCACATTAAAACGTGTGGATGATTTCTTACCAGGATAAGGCTGTGTTTTTACTGGAGCACCTTTAATTTTCTACGAAGGCTAAGTAAGCACTGAGAATCTTGTTGCAGTGCGTTCTGGGGTTAAATGTAATGGCTTTTGGAGTGTTTTCTGAGCTTAATCCTGGTGGATTCCTCCTTCCTTGCACCTTCCTATGTGGCTCTGCCCAGAACTCACATTTTGAAGAGCAGGTTGGTATCTCCTGCCACCTGGAGCCTGTAGAGCACTGATGACTGTCATTTGCTTACCAGTGCTGGCAACATTGCTGCCTGATGAACAAGGAGGATGGATCTTTATCATTTTTAGCATCATGAGCATCTTCCTGCAGCAAGGAAGGTCCCAGTCACTTCAATTGCTTGCAGCTCTGCACCTCTGGTTGAAAATGGTTGTGCCCCCTGAACCGCAGCCATGCACATCACCCCATTGGCTCCAGGAGATTCAGGAACCCATTCATTGCTCACCTGGAGTCATCTTGCTTTCAGTGACTTTTCTTGGCCTGTGCTTTTGGGCTGTGGCTCCTGGCATTTGGTCACTGTTCCTGTTTGTCCTCCAGTGCTGCAAAGTCCCAATCCACATGCAAAAGAGACAACTCTCAAGTGAGACTGAGACAGACGTTCTAGTTCTTTGAACCTTTCCTTGCAACCTGCTTGCTGCTGAGACATGGGAGATAACCGAGCAGCAAGCACAGGTGCTGAAACTCTCTTGCTGGCATTTGGGAGCTGAAAGCCTCGTCCAGCTGCACATCGTTCTTCTGCCACCCTTTGGAAATCACTCACTGACCACTAACCCTGCTCGTGCCTTTTGCCTAGAGAATCCAGATGCTCATTGGTATTTGTAAGGCTTACCCAGATCCCAGAGCTGGGGAGGGCTTTGCAAAGTGGAGTGCAGCTATTAATGTGACTTTCCTTGGTCTCCTGGAGCTCCTGGCCCTCTGAGATTTGTTCTTGGATCCAAAATTAGAAAGCTGTTGATGGTTCGTTCATTCAGAGTTACGAAAGGGGCTGTTTGACTGAGCTGAAACATTGGGCAGCTGCGAGCAAATGAGGCTCAAAGTGGTTGCAAGAGCAGGATGGAGCTCAGCATGGAGAAAAGATACCAAGTTTTAATTATAGCTACCTGTGTCATACCATGGGCTTGGGAGATGGGGCAGAAAAGAGTGAAATGCAGGTTCTGTTTGCACTGAACTATTTCTGTGCCTGTTTGGGTACTTTGCTGTGGTAACCAAAGGACCTATTTTTAGTACCTTTCCCAAGATGCTCCTCCTCACTCCACTGAGCTGCTTGGGAAGCTTGTGTACAAAACTGTCCCAGGGGTCTTTGACTTAAATTGAATCTTAATTCAGATGGATTCCAAAGGATGATATTCTTCAAAACACATCAGATTCTGCAGGATGCCACCCTGGCTGTATGTCCTGCTCAGAATGGGGCTGGTCATCCCCCACATCCCCAATTCCAGCATGTACCTACTTGCATTGCCACAAAGGGATGGAAAAGTCTGCTTTTATTTTGTCACATCCTGATTACTGCATAAACCCAATCATATTGTAATGGCAGTTTGTCTTAAGAGTTTAACAGAGGTATCCACAAATCCATTCCTTCCTGGTCCTCAGCCAGTGAAGTGCCTGTGAGTCCAACATAGCAAAGATCAGCTCTCTGTTTCCCTGGGAAGATCCATCATAGGGGACAACAAGCAAGTTTTGTTGTGTTTGTGTACGTCCTTATGGTGAGACTTTCACCATTTCTCTTCGTCTTACAGTCCTTCAGGTTTCACTGCACTAACAGTGGGGTATTTGTGCACCCCAGCTCGCAGATTGAAGGCGTATAGAAAATTCGCCTTGAAATATTTACTTCTTGAGAAAGTGTTGTTAGTCTTCATAAAGCATGGATACGCAAAAGAACGTAAGCAATCATATGCAAAGAAGCCACAAGCAAACAGGGAAAGGTGAGCTTCTTCCAGTGTCATTTGCAGTGTCATTCTTCATGCCTTATTGTCTTTCACCCATAGCCATTTAAATACACAAAGTTTGGAAAAATAACAGCAGCACAAGCAAGCACTTTACCCATAGCATGCTCTTGAGCATCTCATGTTTTGTTATATGTTGTATATCTGTCGTATCATTTTTAAAGCTCCTCTGCAAAATGTTTCCACTTATTTTAACAATATCATTCTCCATCTGCACACAGATTTGCGTGACAACAACTTGTGCTTGCTCAAAAGCTCTGATATTCTTTGAAAGTTGTAGAAATGAGTGACCAAATACATGCAGAGGAATGTCCATACAGCATCAGATCAGGAGAAAAGCTGTCCTTACGTGTTTAATGCTGACATGTGGGTGATCAAACAGGATTGGCAGAGGACTGGGAAAGTTTATTGTAATAGAAGTGCAAATTTTCAATGCATTTCAGTATTTGAGCCCCTTGGAGAAAAGAAACAGCACAGCTTCGAATGTTATCTGTGAGTAGCAGGTCAACGTCAGTCAATGGGAAGGATGTTGCAATAAAGGTACCCATGACGGATTCGCTTCCATATGATGCATCAAAGTCATGGGTTGAAATAATTCAGGTGTTATGGAGAGGAAATCCCAAAGTGGAAATTGATAGGCTGCTGCTCCTAGCGTGGGAGCTCTCTGCTGCCAAGGGCTTTTACTTTCAACGAGATATTCCTCGACTCTGTGTCATCATCCTTAGTTACGCTTCAAACTCTTGCTCCATCCTGTAGGCAGGGGAGCAATTAGAGTAATATTTGCTTATTCTTATTCAGTCAAGGGGGTTTTTAGCCATTTAATGCTCAAGATTTGCTTTAATCCCATATGACCACACTTACATATGTAGGTCCTGGAAGACAAAGTAACTTTAAACTCGAGATGCTTGAGTTTGAAGAGTAATGTTCACCAGCACAACTTCATGCTGACACAAATGTACAAAATGCCTTTTTTTTTTTTTTTTTTTTTTAAATTTATTTATTTATTTTTCTTTTTTTCTGATTTATTCTGGGAATAGAAAGAAAAAAAACAGTAGCTAGTGTGTGAATATTGAAAATGGGAGGCAGGTGTGGACTTGACTGTGTACAGGTAGAGCACTTGGAAGAGCTGATCTGAAGCCTGTGCACCTATTTTATCTTCATCACCGTTAGATCTGGTTATCCATATTGAGGTGATGGGAAAGTTAATGAGGAATTATGGGTGCTGCAGCATGGGGGAGAGGTTGCACCATACCTCCCTACTTCTGCCTCTTGGCCAAGGGGCGGCCAGTGTAGACCAATTGCATGTGTATGAGCCCAGCTCACATCAAGGGGAATTCTTACCTGAAACATACTAGACATGGACAGAATGGTAGAAAATGTGAGTGATGCTGCTGTCAACTGCAAGCAGTAGCAATTCGTCATCTGCTTGCTGTGGCAGCATGAGAACCAATGTCAAGTGTTTGTTTGAAGACAGTCAATGTATAAATTTGTATTTTTGGTCACTGTGCACAGAGCATCACTGGGCTGAGTGAACAACAGGCATTCTCAGTTTAGTTGGCATTCAGAGAGATGGATGTGAAGGATTTCTGTAAATCAGTGCAGCATTTTGAGGAGGTGACTCACATCAGGGATGCAGAGCAGTTGCTATATACCCAATACACAGAAATTCTGTCAATGCAGTAACCATACTGTAAAGGTGTGCGGCAGGATATGCTGCTCTTATTTAACCTGCCCTGGAAATGCAAGAGCACGTGGCCCCTAACGAGATTAGGTATTACATTTAAAAATACTAAGCCTGTTAATGCAGTGCATAATTAGGCCCTGGAATTGACTGCCAAGGAAAATCTTTGAGTGGACCCTTAATAACACTTTAAAAACCAGGCAGACACTGCTGTTATTGATAAAATGACGCAGAGATCTGTTTGGTGAGAGCTGCGGAAAAGTCAGGCTGCTGAAGAATGACAGCCTCACGTGTCGGGCCGTAAGGCAAACCCTGCTTCCACAAGCCTCGCTTTGTGCTGGAGTGAGCCCAAGCCAAATCTGCTAAGAAGGAAAATGGGATGGACCTTCCAACCATGCAGTCATCCTGCAGGCTCTGCGTCCAGGCGGAGCTTTGCTCCTTGATTCCTTTCTTACTTAATCAGCTTTGTGCTGCTGTAAATCCACGTGGTGACGTGCAGTGGTGGGACAGTTTATGATGAGGAGTGCATTAAGGTTTAATGCTCATCGAGGTCGTGTTTGGGTCCCATCCAGAGGATGCTGTGAGCAGAGCCCAGGGACCACACTGCTCCTTCTTGGAGGGTGCTGGTGTGTTCTGCAGCTGGGGCAGCCTCGCTAACTTCACCCTGCAGGTTTAAAGTTGATTTTATGCCAAAACACCATTAATTTCTGCCATCTTAGAAGTTAAGCCTCTGCCGTCTGCGCTCAACGCTGAGACATGTAGGTCTCTGTGCAGAGCTGTATTAGCTCAATTTACCCTTTTCTTCCAAGACAATTTTAAGCACTAATTGACCAGAATTCAAACCAGCTTTCTCTCCTGGTGATGTGGTTCATTGCTTATAATTGACCTGCTTTTCTGGCAGGGAAGAGAGCTGTACCAGCCAGCATATACGGTGTGGCTGTAGCTTGGAATTACTTAGATGTAAGCCGTGGAAGGAAAACTTTAGGAGCTTTCTGTGAGGAACTGAAGCTGTAAAATAAAATATATGAAAAGAAAAATTTCCACACTAGTCTTTTAAACATGTAAGCAGAGTCAGGGAAGGAAGCTTAGCGCTGCTGGTAGCAGAATGCAGCTTTCTGGAGGTTATCCTAAATGGACAGCCAACAGCCTTAGAGAGTGTGAGAAAAATAACTTAGAATCACAGAATCATGAAGGCAGGAAAAGACCAGTAAGATCAGGCAGTCCAATTCCAGCCCATCCCCACCATGCCCACTGACCACATCCCTCTGTGCCACATCCCCACGGTTCTGGAACACCTCCAGGAATGGTGACCCCGCCACTCTCTGGGCAGTGTGTGCCAATGCATCACCACTCCTTGGGAGAAGAAATTGTTGCTGCTGTCCAATCTGACTTGGGTTGCCCTTCAGGATGGGGGTCCACCAGTGGGCAGTATATATCTATACATACACACAGTGTGGATCTTTGCCATGCATGGGCTTGGACTCACAGTTCATCCCATCACCAGCTGCTGCACTGGTCCCTCACACAGGGAAATTATTATAAATGGAGCTCAATGAGAAGACAGGACAGACCTCATTCATCACACACAGGGCATGGCTGGAGAAGCACAATGACCAGCACTGGTTGTGCAGGGATGATCATTTCTATCTTTTTATCCCTCTATATTCCCATATTTGTTTTTCCCCAAACCACCTTGAACCTTCCCTGGCTTTGGTTCCTTCCCCAAACATCCCATTGTGAGCATTGTGCAATCCCCAGCTGTGCTTCCCTTGCACTCCAGTAGGCATCCCATCCCCACCCAGTCCATAATGAGCTCAAGTTGACTCATAGCATGGGTCATGGCTCTCGTCATCGTGGATTTCACACCTGGCTCTGGGGCTGAGGCTCTCCTGGGGCAGCCCTGGGCTGGGTGTCTCTTCCTCTGAGCCCATAATTTGGGTACCCACCTGCTATCATGCCCTGTGTTTCTCTGGGTTTATGGAGATGGGCAGGGAGGGGCCCGTGGCTCCTGGGATGGGCTTAGAGTAGGCGAGCAGGGTGTTACTTGGTCCCTTCACCTCCCCTGGAATCTCTGTGCTCTTTTGTGGGTGTGCAGGTGGAGATTTTTATCTCATAACGTGACACAGAGATGGCTGAGGGTGACATTGTCCTGCCTTTCCCAGTGGGAAATGAGAAGAGCTGGAGGAGATGTGTAGGGGGAGCTGCAACCCCCCAGTCCCAGACAGCATCATAAAACTCATACTGGTATCAGTAGTGGACAGGAGTTGAGTGTGCACTGGCTGTTCTTAGAGCAGTTTATGTGCTTTGTGTTGAATGTGGGGGCTGCCCATGCCCAGTGGAGGTGGAGCAGGTGCCTTCCCTTTGGATCAAGATGTAGATGAAGTGCAAGCAAAGCATCTGGCTCCAAGCATGGGGCATTTCTGAGCACCTGTGTGTGCCTGAGTATGAGTACCAATGGGTACCAGGGGAGCATTCTAGGTCCCGTGTGGCCTCTGGTCAAGTTTAGACTATGCAGCTTGCAGCATGGCACTGCTGGATCATGTTCGTGGATGTGGGCACGCATCAGATCCCAATGGTAGGCAAAGACACCAAAGCAGATGCAAAAACATCTGGACATCCCCTAAAGCTGAAATATTTTCTCCGTCTTCTGCTGATGCCCCGTGTGGAGCGTTGGCTGCTCTCCAGCCGCAGTTCCATCTCTGTTCTCCTGCCTTGGAGGTGAGGGAGAACCTCTTTTGCCATGAGCCATGGGGGAGGGAAGAGCACAGAGAGAGGGAGAAACACACCTCACTGCTTAAATTAGCCTCCCCGGGATTCTTTTGAGAAGATAGGAAATATGACAGCCTGATTTACAACAACTGCCTTGGAACTCACTGTGTGCCTGTCCTGTCTCCCTGCATCTAGAAATAAATCATCACACATTCACAGAAAGGCACCCTTTTATTTGGCCACCATATGTGCCTGACAGCTCAAACACACATTTTTAGGCAGTGCTGCCTCTCCCTGTTTCTTCTCCAGGCGCTGTGAGTTTGAAGCATCGATTTTGCATTCAGGCTTTGTTATTTTTTCCCTTTGTTTGAGGGCTGCAGAAGGGAACTGCAGTATGGCCAACCCAAACTCTTTCAGCTGCTTCTGTGACCCTGAATGCGTGAGAAAGGATATAGAACAGCAGGAAAAGATAAAAATCAGAGGGTGATACCTTCTCATGCCCTGTGAGTTTATCATGTCCTGGTGGTGGTGAAAACTCCCTTAATCCTTAATGAGATGTGTGGCCATCTTGTTTACAGGACAGACAGATTAAAAACAACAACAGCAATTAATGGTTGCATTGAGACTGATGGGATCTTGGGCTGTTTATTTCAAAATGGTCAAATTGACCAAGAATGGCAGCTCAGGTTCTGCCTAATCTGGATCCACAAAAATCGCAATGGCAATTTTAGCATTTCCTGCATCAGTTCAGGGTGTCAGAGAGTTTGGGGTTCCTTCATTTCAATGTGTTTATTTGGGTTTACTTTTGTATTATGTATGTATTTATTTTGTATTTATGCGATGTGAAGTCGTAATTTCCTCTGTCAGAAAAGCTAGTGCATCTTTTTTGGGAGGTTTTTTTTTTTGTTTTTTTTTTTTTTTATTTAATGGTAGATTTCCTTGTCTAAAATGCATGTTTGTGTATATATTTTGCATTGGTGAATGGTATACCACTGAATGCTTAATAAGCACAGCAATGCGAGTCTCTGCCATGAGGTCACTTAGGACAGAGACGAAATTGCTGCAGGAACTGGTTTTGCACCAGTTCCAACACTGCTGTTCACTAGGTGCAGATTTCCGTGCTTAAGGAACAAATGCTGTACATTTGGTGGGGGGAGAAGCTAATTCTTGTAAGATAGAATATGAATTGACAGAATGTTGCAAGTTTCTGTAGTGAGACCCAGAAATGAGGCCATGCAGTTGATGCAAGGAGCAACACTGCCCTAGTCATGGCAGACAGTTCTCACAAGGAAATGTGCTGATGCATTATTGCCTGGCATCACCATTGAAACAAATGGGCAAGTTGTTAGCAAGGCCTTCCTCTTTACCTGCCTACTTACAGGTGATATTGAAAGAGCATCCAACCCCAGATCCAGGTGCCTAGGGGGAGCTGTTAAAATTATACTAAAATAGTACACAACCTGCCAGCTCAGCTGGAGCAAATGAGAAAATCCTGCAGAGAGCTGACCTTATCCCATTGCATGGGGCTCCCCTGCTGTGTGCATGCTGCTGAGATGAGCAGGGCCAGGCAGTGAAATGTGAGAGCCAGCTGCTATGGGAGCAAGTGACAAAGGTGCAGGATGGAGCATGCGTTGGCTGGGTGGTGTGCTACAAGGGTGGGAGAAGTAACCAGAGGTTGTTTTGCATCAAGTTGCCCTCTGAGATGGGGGATTTCCCACTGATGACAGCACATTGTTGTCCCTGCTGGGAAATTCAGGATGGGAGAATCCTTTGCTGTACTGCATTGAAGGTAAATGGAATCTATCGGGATGTTGGGATAGGGATGTGATTTTGCAGTCAGAAATAAGTACAGTGAAAGACATGCAGTTGTACTTTCTGTCTTGATAAAGGAATTTGAGAGTGGGTTTCAAGAATGCAAAAAAAATAAAAATCATTGATTTTATGGAATATTTGCAACTCCATTTTCAGTTGATGGAAATACATCGTCTGCTAGTTTTCAAATAGAATGCAATCAGACACTGAACTCAAATTTTGGTTGTGTTTTTCTACTAGATTTTGATAAGAACGTTTATGGAGACCCAACAGTGAATGTGAGCGTTCACTGAATGGGTGCTCACTGAATGTGAGGCAGGCAGTGGGTGCTGCATTTCAACAGTGGTGACAGAGGCAGTGGGTCACCTCCACTGGTGCAGATTTTGAAAAAGCACAGCGTGCAGGCTCTTGTTCATGACTGTCAAAAATGCTCAGCTAATGGTGGTGACTGTGTTGAAAAATGGTGTTTTGTAGCTGAGAGTTTGCTCTATTAAAGAGTGTTATTTTGCTCTCTATATTGGTTGTAGATTCCATGGAAAAAAACAGGAGGCATTACTTTCAGAGCAACCTACATATATAAGGCCCAAGACAATTCTTCTTCATTTGGTGCAGCCCAGGCAAGCCAATAGGTTGGACACTCATGATCTAGTCCATCCCCAAGCCATCCTCACTGCCCCTCAGTGCTGCATCTCTACATCTCTGGAACACCTCCGCCATCCCATGCAGTTCATGCCGTTGCTTCACCACTCTTTAAGAGAAGAAATTGCTCCTAATATCCAACCTGAACCTCCCCTGGAACAACTTGTGGCCATCATGTCCACAAGCCTAGATAATGGCTATTTCTATCCTGTCTTTTGTCTAAAAAGCTGCCAGACCCTAGTAGACTGTGTCCATATGGTCTTGCCAGATAGGAGATGACTCAGGGGTTGGAGGCTGATTTCACAACCAGGCATTCGCACCGAGGGTGGTGAGGCACTGGAACAGGTTGCCCAAGGAGGCTGTGGATGCCCCATCCCTGCAGGCATTCAAGGCCAGGCTGGATGTGGCTCTGGGCAGCCTGGGCTGCTGGTTGGCGACCTGCACACAGCAGGAGGTTGAAATTGGATGAACATTGTAATCCTTTTCAACCCAGGCCATTCTAGGATTCTATGATTCTGTGATTCAGGAATTCTGAGATGAGCAATTTCTGATGGGTCTTGGGAGTTTTGCTCGGTGGAATGCAAAAGACTCTGTGACCAGGGGACACTGAGACAGTGATTTGTGACCAGTTGATTTCCTTTCAGAAAAGCAAACCAATGCTTTCATTTGTGTAGTATATTTTGGGGGGAAGATGATTCCTGTGTACATGGTATAATCCAAACTATATGGTGAAAATGCTTATTTAATCTTCAAATTAATGCTTGTTATGTATAGACACCCATTCTGCTGGATGTGGACCCGCTCTGTAATAGCTTGTTTCATGTGTGTGGATGTGGTTATTGGGGTATTTACCATTCATTGGTCTATGTCAGTGGTTTCCAATCTTTTTTTGATTTGTAAATTTTACATTTTTATGGTGGGGTGCAGTCATTTGCATAGCAAATTTAAGCCTCCGGACACTGGCTTTTCTTTTCTTAGTGACAACTCACAAAACCCTTAGAAGTTGCCTCTGAATCCCCAGGGCTTCCCAGACATGCTGGAAACAACTGGTCTAAGATGAATAGGAAGGTTGTACAGAGAAAGACAGAAAGGAGGGAAAAACGTTTGCTTGAAGGTGGTCATGTCACTTCCCCTGTGTAAACACAACAGGGCTGGAAATGCTGGCTCTGAAGATGGTATCTCCTGTCCTTGAAAAATGAATCAAGCAAGTGGGAATGTCCTACAGTCATAGAATCACAGACTGTTTGGGCTGGAAGGGTCTTAAAGATTGAAGAATCATAGAATTGCTTGGGTTGGGTCAGGCTGAGTTGGGTCGGATTGTGTTGAGTTGTGTTGTGTTGAGCTGGATTGGGTTGGGTTGAGTTGAGTTGGGTTGAGTTGGGTTGGACTGGATTGGGTCGAGTTGAGTTGGGTTGGATTGGATTGAGTTGAGTTCGGTTGTGTTGTGTTGGGCTGGATTGGGTTGAGTTGAATCAGGTTGTGTTGTGTTGAGTTGGGTTATGTTGTGTTGGGCTAGGCTTGGTTGGGCTGCATTGAGTTGGGGTGGAAGGTTGCTTCAAGATGACAGAACCACAGAAAGGTTGAGATGAAAGGGACCTCAACTCCTGCTGTGGGCTAGAAGGGAACACAACACCCTCTGTGCCCCCAGCACAAGCTGACAGCAGCATCTGAGGGGCAGAAAACCCGGCAGCCTGGCTCTTCCACTCATTAACTCCTGCCAAAATCCCCAACCTCTCCTCCCTCCCTGAGCGCTTTTCGGCGCGGCGCAGCGCGTGTGTTCGCTCGGATTGCTCAGAGTTGGCTGCAATTCCTATTTGCAACATATTGTTTGACAAATGTCAATTCTGAAGAAAAATAATTTAAATTATATCTTCGAGACAAAGTTTCAGATTTAACGTTGAGCAGATGCTCTGTCTAAAATTAGCATAATGATTCCTCATGCCTGCTACTTACCAGGACATGTGTCTTTAATGTAAGTGTTGGAATAATAATGAAACTTTGCAGTGATTTTTTTTGGATAATTGTAGATTCTCCCGCATGCTTTTGAAATGTTTAATGAGCACAGGGACCTTTGGAGTTAAGCAAAGCTATTTTTCCCACTTTGCAGATGTGGAAAGGGTGATGCAGATTTCCCAGTGCTGGGAAGGGGGACAGCATAGGGGGAACAAGGTCACTGCCTGCAGTGGGCATTCAGCTCCCAGCTGCTGGTGGGAGGGCTGGAAGAGCCATGAGCTGCCATCAATTCACATAGTGATGGGATTTCCTAATGTAGGGGGAGTTTTTCCAGCACTGGGCTTTTACTGGTGCGGGCTGCGGGGCATGAGCTTGCGGCTTCTGAAGGTCTTGTTTCACTTTTAGGGATTTACAGTTCAGATCGTAAAAGGTTGTTAAATATGTCTCAAAATGTTAAGTTGGATCTGCGGGTTTCTGCTGCTGTGATTTTCCTAAGCAGGAGAATGACATGGGAAATGTATTCCCAGTGCCCTCTTCAATCAGGAGCATGATTGCTCCGAGATGGACGTGAGGGCTTTAAACAAACAAACAAGCAGAGAAGCAAACAACCTCTGATGGTCCCCGGACAGTTTCCCAGACGGGAAAACTTTGCAACAGAAAGGTGAAGTGACTTCAAGAATGAATATGAACAGCTCAGATTCCCATGCTGCAGCAAAGGGATTTAGGGGGAGCCTCCTCTCCTGTTCCATTAACCCAGACAGCAGCTCTAACAATGGTAAAGATGGAAAAGATGAGAGTAGTGACCCAGCTTTGGCAGTTGGCAATGGGAAGGAGTGCTCCAAAAAAACGGGGACAGAAACAGCTTCCAAGAGACCTTTTCAGGCAGTGGGTAATTTTTACCCATCCTGAGGTGGGTGAGGGATGGGATCAGCGGAAGGGAAAAAGCCCAGTCTTTGGGCGTGAAGGGAGCTGTGGTTGTGTTGGCCATCCGTGACCCAAACATGGCCTCTATCCCAACCAAACATTGGTTTGGAACAAAGGGTTCCCACAAAACTCACCCCGGTGGCCCCACAGGGTGAAGCCTCGGGGGAACCCTGCCCTTCCTCTTCCCATTTCAGCAAAACCACACTTTTCCACCCAAGAAAAGGCACCGCCACGGGCAAACACCTTTGTGCTAATTGCATCGAATGGCCACATTTGTGCTGGTTAGGAGAAAAATACCTGGACCTTGTGGGTGCTGGGGCATGAAAGGTGACTTCAGGAGGTGGCACGAGGGAGTTTGGGTGTTTGCTCTGATGGGCAGATGCTAAAGTGCTGGTCAAAAGTAATAATAAATAAAAGAAAAAATACCCACACTGCTTTCTTTTGAGGAAATACTTCAACGTTCCTGTATTGAATGCTGTGTGGTGCATCTTGCTGCTATTTCTATGGATCCCGAGGCTGTGTCTTCTGCCCATGCTCCCCTTGAGCAATATTTCATTTATTATATATATCAGTATTTACCGTATCTAGTGTCTGCATCAGTACAATGAGGTGATTGCACCTACTTATGGCAAAGTGGCTCAAACTGAGACCATGGGAGCAAAATTAAACACGTAAGGCCATGATTCTCACTTCTGTCCAGAATGAGATGCAGAAATGGGGTGTGAAGTTGGGCTAGTAACAAGCCCATAGAAAGCAGCTGTGTTAGATGGCATTTTCTTGCTGTTAGCACCAAATCACAGGGGAAGGCAGCGGGCAGGGGCTGAGAGGGGGCTGCTCAGTGCTGCAGCAGCAGGTTTCCAATCATTCACTGTTCTGGAAAGCAACATGCTGTTTGCTGAGCAAAACGACAACAGAGCTGATGTTCACCCTGAAAAGCACTCCGTGCCAGGTCTGGCTGCTGTAGAGACCACACAGCATCCTTACTTCATCCTTAGATGCCTTTTTTTTATTTTTATTTTATTTTTTTTTTTTTTTTGGCTGAGCACTGACTTTTTAAAGTCTGGAGTCAGATAGGAACAGAGGCTTGGCATATAGATATACATATATACATACTATGGAAGTAGTGATGTCTTCTTGCAGCCTGCATCAGGAGAGCCCCATCAGGTCCCTTTCTCCCCCCAGGCAGCGCACGGTGGGAGTGAGGAGAGCGTTGTTTCCCCCTTCCAGCACGATGTTTGTTACGGGCAGTGCTTAATTAAAAACGACCAAACAACCTTAAAGTCCTCTCGCCGAGCCGGCGTTCCTATCGGACTGCAGGCTTAAGAGCTGAGCCGACAGAAAGTGACATCTGAGGATGAAATAATGCGAGAAAAGCCAAGGGGGAAAGAGGGGAGGTGCGTTTGGGCGGCGGGATGCTGACGGGTGCCGCTGGGACCCCGCGTGCCCACGGGGAGACCCGAGTGGGGAAATCTCGCGTGTGGAAGTCTCGCGTGGGGGAAAATCTCGCGTGGGCAGTCGGTGCCACCCACCCCCACCCCCCCTCCCACCTCTCCCTCTGCCCCGGGGCTGCGCAGGGTCCCGTCGGGTGACAGCCCCCCTTCCCCCCCCTCCCCTCCTTTCCCCCCCCATGGGGGGGGGCGGAGCTCTACGTGTCCACACGCTGCAACCCTGAATTCGGGTTGCGGTCGCTCCGGGTGTCCCGGAGAGCGGATCTGAGCGGTGCGCGGCGCCGGGAGGGCAGATGGGGAGGGGACCGGGAGGGGGAGGAGGAGGGGTGGGGAGGAAGGAGGCGCTGCCCTCGGCTCCCCGTATCCCCCGTCCCTACTCCAGGTCAGCTCCATCCCCTTCCCGTCTCTGCGTTCCGTCCCATCGGGGGCTGCAGGATTCCCTCGCCCGTCCCCGGCCCGCGGAGAGCACTTGACAACAGGAAACAATGTGTAGTGAATGGAAAAAGGGGGTGGTGCCGCCTGCACAACTTCCCCTGACATCACTGCCCAAATAAGGAGCTTGAAACGAACCTTTTCTATTGCAGCCCGGCAGAAGATCCCCCCGGAGTCCCAGGGTCTGCAGAGGCAATGGCAGAGCCGCGGCTGCAGGGCGGGGGGCGAGCGCAGGTAACGGGCACTGCTCCCTCCCTCCCGTGCTCTTTTTCTCTATTTCATTTCACTTCGATTTCTTTTTTCCCTGGGGCAGAGGGGAGCTGGGGGCAGAGCGGTGCGATGGGGAGCACCGGGGTGCTGCTGGCTTCGGGGTCTTAATTGGTGTCTAGCTCTAATTAAGGTCCGGACTTGCCGCGGGCTCGCGCTGGCTGTGTTAAGCAGGGTGAGCCGTGTGTCCGCATGTCCGCCTGTGTCCGTCCATCTGTCCAGGACGGATTTCCTCCTTAACGCTTGCACAGGAAAGTGATCGGGGAGCGCCACGTGACGGCAGCGAGCAGAATCCTGCGTGGGTAAACCCTGCGTGGGCTCAGTGCTCCCAGCCCAGCATGCGAGAGGGGATGCAGTGACCCTTTGTGGGTGCACAGACTGAGGGCACCCAGGGATAGTTTATCGCTTTTAGTTTTTTCTTCTTATTCCTTTGTCCTGGCTGATAGGTGCCCACGTCTCAGCCTAAATTGAGGCAGCGTTAAAATGCATTAAGTCTAACTAAATGAGCGCTAATGATTTAAGCTCCTTAGCCTCCTCGATGGAAATTAACAACGCTTTTGATGCACCCGGAGGTGCGATCAGAAACGCAGCCACGCGCTGAGCTGCTCTATGCAAATGTGTGGATTGTTATTCCGGAAAAAGGCACTGCGTGTTATTATTATTCATTTGTTTTTTACATCATTCTGGTGCTAATTGGCTGAGTGTCGCGAAGGCGCCTGGTACTTCTACCCGGCTCTGCTGTGGTGAGTGGAAGTGGCCGGGGCAGCTGCCACGGTGATTGATGGTGTGAGCAACACAACCCAACCCTTGCTCCGCTGCTGGGGATCACCTGCAGCTTGCAGCCTTTTGGTTTCCCTGGTGTTGACAGACTGTTAGTGTCAGCGTGCAGAGTCAGCTTTAACTTCGGTGTCTTGGTGTCCCCACTGCCCTTTCTTACACTCTCTGGTTCCGCTGGGCTCCAGCCATCCCCTGTCTGTTGGGACTGGTGTGGTTTTCTTGCAGTCTCAGTGTTTGGGAAACTTTGGAGTTTTGGAGGAAAAATGTGTAGGGTGCTGTCAGTGTGCATTCACAGCAAGAGCAGGTGGGGTTTGTGGGATGTTTGGTTCTCGCTTGGCTCCCATGGCTGTGAGCATTGCTGCACCCATTGCTTTTTGGTCTTTGCACACAGCTGTTGCTGTAGAGCTCCTCGGAAGCTGCTTCCCCCTATCTTAAAGATGCAGCCTTCACTGAAGGATGGATGGATCCTGTTGGAGGGTTACATGTGCTCCCTGCTTGCAGAGCAGCCCTCTCCCAGGGCTTGCAGCTTGGTGCTCAGCCCATGGAGGAGTCACTAAGGAGAGGACAAACAGCACTTGTGGAGGACTTGGGGAAACTGCATCAAAGAAAAAAGCCTTTCAGAAGTTACTGGTTCATTAATAGACGTGTTGTTTGCATAGCTCTGAGCTCTGTGTCCCATGGGACACCTCCAGCACCTGTGCTGTATCCTCTAAGAAATGTCTCTGAGGGCCCTCTCTCGTGGGGATGCTCTTGGAGCATCGGGAAAGGACTGCATTCGCTCTGAGCACTTTAACCCCCATTTCTTCATGAGGACCTCAGGCTTGCAGCCAGCTCTTCCCAGCAGCCGTCAGAGTGGGGCAGCGCTCGCCCTGCAGTGGCTGTGAGCGGATGTGGGGACTCCTTGGGGTGAGTCCCCTGAGAAACAGTTTCGAAAACAATATTTATTCAGAAGCTGACAACGAAAGCACTGTTGGGAGCAGCACTTCCCGAGCCGCATGGACCAGCTGCCCTGGGTTGCTCTAGCAGGGAAATGCGATGGGCTGGGGAAGCACTGCTGTCCCTGGGCTCTAGGGGATCTCTAGGGGATTACCGAGGGGTTCTGGGAACTCCCAGCCACATTGGGAGGCTCCTTCTTTCTCTTTTCCCCAGGTCTCCTGCTTGCTGAGGCTGCCACTGCCTGCTGGCCACGTCCGGCTGCATGTGGTGAATGCAAGAAGTGTTTCAGCAGTTGCCATTTCTGCAGCAGTGCTTTGGAGCATTTAGTTTCTTGGCACGGGGTTCAAACTTAGGAGGGAAAAAGAAGAAGAAAAGCTCTGGAAAGTTATTTATTTAAAATGTACGTTTTACAGCATTGTGTCTGAGTTTAAGAAGGCTGCTTGGTAGGAGATCCTTACAGCTCTGCAGGGACCTGCAGCCAGCCAGGGTGCAGGGCAAGCATTTCTGCTGTTTTCCATCCTGCCCATTGCACGGCTGCATCCTTCCACCTCCCCCTCGTCAACCCATCGGCTGTTCCTCCATGGTGCTCCCTGTGCTGCAGCAGGCACTGCTGGCATGCAGGACGGGGTCTCCCACAGGCTGGCTTTGCATGCTGAGCTGGGATCTCGGTTTCTATAATTGGCGCAGTAATCAGAATGGGGATTTAATATTATTATTTTTTTTAATCCTTTCCATATCCTGCATAAGGTGAACCTTTTAATGAGCATCAAAGGAAGCACTGTGTGGGGAGGGCCTGTGTTAAAGGGGATTATTCAGTCACTCAAAAAGCATTTGGTGAAAGTTAACATGCAATAAACCTTTGTTATCCCCTACCTTGCCTTCCTTTCTTTGCACAGCCCTTCCAGCACTTCCAGCATGGTGGGAAGCCTTATTGTACCTTGATGATAGAAATTCTTTTTTTGTGCTAATGAGATTTTCAGTTTCAGGAGGTCTCCAGATCCCAAGTCGTCTTTCCCACACCATTTATCCCACCCTTCCCTTGTTCCTCCCTTGGACTTTGGAGGGTCATCTGTTCATTAAACCATTATTTAGGCTTTGCAGCACTGGGAGGCTTTGGGGTTTCTGTTATTTTGCTCTGCTTTACTATAAGACCTGCAGATTTTAGGCAGGAAGGTGAAGCGTGTCAGAACTTGGCTGGATCCAGCTGCATTCAGAGCTGGGATTTGGGTTCCTGCGGCAGCATTGCTCTCGGATCCGTTGAGACCTGGAGGGGTTTGCTGATCCCTCATTTGGTGGTTCAGTTTAGAAGGGAAATCTCAAGAGAATCCCAAAAAATTAAGCCTGGCCCTTTTCCCAGCAAACCCGATTAAAGTGTCGTCGTTCCCTGAAGTCTTTATTGCTGTGCTCCAGATGGAAATCCAACTACTGCCTTGCTCAGATGGGCTCTCCTGAAGTTTACTGCTTTGTAGAACTCAAAAGTCCCAAAGTAGACACAACCTTTAAGTGTATAACCACCTGCTGTCACTCTTCATAGGAGTTACTGGTGGGTTGAGGTCTCCTGAAGATGTGGAGCAGCCTTCTTCACCTTGGGGCGTGTGATTATTCTCTTGGTAATCTTTTCTGTGGGCAGTGCCACAGCAAATGCGGGCGCTGCTTGCTTTGGTGGAGGGACCCAGGTGGTGTTGAGTTGTGAACTCATTACGTTCCCAGCTGGGGGTAGGGCATGCCCTTGGGGTAAAAGGCTGATAAGCCAAAGGTTTGATAGTCCACGTGCTTCCCAAAAGTGCAGTATGAAGGTAAGAAGTGAATTGGATGCTTTATAGGTCTGTGTTGCTGCTGGCAGCTATGATGTGCAGTCTCTGGTCAAATGATCTGGTGAAGGTGAACCAGTGGCTGCTATCTGTGATAGGGTACAGGGCTCACTAATTGTGTTTGAATGGTCCTAGAGGCTTCATGGGATTTAGGGGGACCCCTTGTCTTATGGCTGTGTAGAGAAGAGGGTCAGCCTCACAGTGTTCTGTCTGGGGGCAGTGGGGACCCCAAGGAGGCTCTGACCCGGAGCTGCAGGGTTTGTCACTGCCTGGATGTGTTTCAGAGTTTTCCATGAGGCATCGCTGGGTCTTTAAATAGCTGCCCACGGGTTTCCTGTGTTTCCTCCTGCACCATATTCAGTTTTCCTGGGTTTGTTCCCCTCTGAGGGCATTAACTAATGCCAATTAAAAAATCTGGAAAAACTGAAAATGTAGCCAAAATGGGGTGAATAGAAATAAGCAAAAAAAACCCCAAAAATACACCAAAAACCCAAACAAGTGAGCTTGATGAAATTCACACGTTTCAGTAAGCAGTGGAATAGCCCCCACCACCTGTAACGCATGAGCAGCTGCAGGATGGGCTGAGCTGTGAGCTGGGGATGGGACAGTAATT
Source organism: Centrocercus urophasianus (assembly GCF_019232065.1). Taxonomy (NCBI): domain Eukaryota; kingdom Metazoa; phylum Chordata; class Aves; order Galliformes; family Phasianidae; genus Centrocercus; species Centrocercus urophasianus. Next base: position 628,932 of record NW_024885066.1, read on the forward strand.
TGCAGGTGCCATCCTATTGCCACCGTATTGTAAACCCCGTGGAGGGTTTATGGCTACACCAAGTGTTAGAATCATAGAATTTCCAAGGTTGGAAAAAACCTCTAAGATCATCTAGTCTGCCTACCACCAATATTTCTCCACTAGACCATGTCCCTTAGTACAGCATCTAAAAGTTTCATGAAAAAGCTGACAATTGGAAAGGAGCAAGTTAAGGGTAATCAGATGGCTTGGCTTGAGGAAGGATGCAGCCTTCAGGAGGATGAGCACTGAAGGATGGAGGCGATGCCTGGTCCTTGCAGAGGTGCAGCCTCCAGGAGGTTGAGCACTGTGTGGTGTTTCCAGAGTGGTTCTCCTTGAAAGGGCTGTTGGTAGTGATTCCTTTTGGCAAAAGTGGAAATATTGAAGGGATTTCTTCAGGTGAGTTAGTGAAGTCTCCCGACTCAAGTATTGGTCCAAACTGGGAGACTTTTGTAGGGGACATCAGGATAGGAAGGACAGGATAAAGCCTCTTCGTGTGCATTCAAGCTGACCAAAAATCTTGGGCTTTTGCTTGTTTTAAAGAAGTAAATAGAGTGTTGGTTGTGTTTGAAACAAAACTGGCTTCACTTTGAAGATGTGAGTGTTTGACTTCTGGACAAAACAGTAGTGGAAGGTCAGGCCTGAACCAAGTACAAAACTAGCTTTATAGATAGATACAGAACACTAAGTTTTCTGGGTTGAAAGGGAAGTCAACCTGTGTGCTTAATTACCTCCCCCAAACCTGCATGCCGTGCTTAGGTATTTCCTTCATGATTTTCTCAGGCTTGCATTAACAAAACCCATAGAGAAACTACTCTGCCCACCATTTCACCCCTGTGTTTACATGAGAAAATTGGCTGGGGCACAAAAGTGCAACCACTGTAGCTTGGAAGAAGCTCACGGTTCTTCTGGAAGAGAGGATCTCTGCTGGAAGGGGTCCTGCAAGAATCCACAAGTGTTTCTGGCCAATATCTCTTTGCGGAAAAGTTTGTGCCTCGGTTCCCACTTCTGTAAAATGGGGTTAAAAATATTCTCCCTCCCTCCCAGGATCGTTGCCACACTCCATCCGCAGCAGTTTGTAAAGTGCCACAGAGTTTTTTCCACCAGTGTGAAAAATGCTAAGTAGAAGTAAATGGACACTATTTCTAATAATATTCTGAGTGTTTCATGCTGCCGTGAGTGGCTACAAATAACTCTGAAAACACATTATGGTGGAGATTCACCATTATGGTTCAAGGGCACTGAAGAAACCGTTGCTTTTCAGCACTGATGGCTCAGCAGCTATTCCAGAATCTGCCAAAATGGGATCCAATGGCCTTGGGTCTTCTTTGTGCTCTACAAGCAGACCAGCACTTAAGGGAGCTCCAGCTTGGGAGCACAGTGGTAGCAACTGGCTGCCCGTGAGTGCACTGTGCTGGTTGGTGCCATCACACAGGGAATTATTTTTTCACAGAATCATAGAATGGCCTGGGTTGAAAAGGACCGCAGTGATCATCTAGTTTCTATGCTGTGTGCAGGTCACCAACAGCAGCCCAGGCTGCCCAGAGCCACATCCAGCCTGGCCTTGAATGCCTGCAGGGATGGGGCATCCACAGCCTCCTTGGGCAACCTGATCCAGTGCATTTTTGGGGAGCATTCATTAAAATCAGTGCCTTGCTGCCTTTTCCAACCTTGCATCACATGGCATCGTTTGCGTTCAGAAAGAGCAAAGTGTGGAAGGCTGAAACCATAATTGCCAAACCAAACTTTTCTTCGTAACCCTAAGGCAGCGCTATGCTGTTTTTCTGCTGAAGAAAAAGCCTGTAGTGTTGGTTTTATTATGCATTATGCAGGTTTTCAGTCTTTAAAGAAGCGAAGGGAAAGTCCCAGATGAGGTGTTGGTTGCCTTATGGTCTCCGTGGAATATAGCTGCCTTTTGATTCTGCCTGTAATTCATTGCCACAGACATGGTCTGCTACCTTCGTGTTTTGATCTGTCATCCACCGGTGGGGATTTGTGCAACGTTAGGAAATACTTTGTGTTCGTATTTGCATTAATCATAATTATTCAGCAGATAGGAAATGGTATGCCAAAATGTTAAAGCAGCATTTGAATTTTACTAAGTAAACAGGTGTAAAGGCAGAAATGAAGGCAATCAAGTACATGAAGTAACAGAAATCCTCAAGTCCCATTCCTGCCTATCTGAGATGAGACTTGCTGGGTTGAGTTTGTCCTGGGAGCTTCTGACTGTGGATGTGTCTCAAGCACAGAACACATCGCAGAGAATCAAAGCTGAATGCTGTTCACCTTCCCTCTTCCCTTCCCTTCTCTCTGAAAGGGCAGAGGGCAGAGCATGAAGGAGTGTGAGTGCCAACAACAGAGAGTTTAGATAAGCTCTGGTATCCACTGCTTTGCGTGGCATCCAAAATGGCCATTTAGGCAGAGTATTTTCAATGTCGTAGCTGGGAAGCGATGAATATGGTGGTGGATTCCATGCAGAGTATGGTCACTGGTGATATTGCAACTCAGGGGCACGTTGTTGCATGTGTGAGGGCACTCGGTGTGCCATCAGAAAGTGATATCTTGAGTCCATTCCCTTCTGTTTGCATTTGCCCAGGGCGGCATCAGCCGCCACGAGGAATCGTCTCGCCGTGCTCCATGGGTGTGTGCGTGTGCGAGAGGAGTGCAGGGGATGTTTTCCATTTACCAGTGTTATTTCTGGCACTGCTGCTTTTTCTGTAATCACTGTGGAAACTGTTATGCTTGGGGGTTCTTCAAGGAAACTCTGTAAGTACTTCTAGGGAGAAATGCATTAAGCAAGTGGCTGTGATACGGGTTTCATAAGGGCTCCCTTTACTCAGGGGCTGGAATGCACCCAGTGCTGGTGGCATTGAGCCACCTCCAGCCTGTTCCCAGGGTCAGGATTTGGGGATCAGATCATACTGCTCCTCTGTTTTCACATACCAGTGGGCTGTTATCCTTCTGACCCGGTTTAGAGGCTGGATTATGCCACTGCTGCATGGAACACACCATGAGGTCACCTGCTTCAGCAGCCCACCTCTGGAGGATGCTGCAAGCCTTGCAATAAATACATCGACCACGGGACAAACCTCTTCTACTCTGAGCACTCCTGGTCATTCTCATTTACGATGTATTCACAAACAAAATCATGCCAGAAATTGCACACATCAGAAAAACTGGCCCCATTTTCACAGCTGCAGGGAGCTTATCATTGAAAGCAAAACTCAGAGGAAATGTGCATATATAGGGGAAAGAGAAAGGGTTGCGGTGGGCAGGCAACAGGGCTTGCTAGCTCTCCTGTGCTGTGTTTTATTGGTGGTGTTTAAGAGTGTTCTTTTTCACTCTTGTTTGTGGAGGGGCTGATACCGGAAAGAGGAAAGGAGGTTTTGTCTGTGCTATGCATATTTGATGTTTTACAAGCATGCATTTTAATGATTACCTTAATAAGTTACTCAAACCCTCCTCTCACTTTATTTTGGGATCTCTGGAGGCATTCTGTTTGCTTAACGCTCCTGAAGTCTTTATGGCAGTCAGCAGAGATTTATTACTATTGATTATATGGCACCCAGGGCAGCGTCGTGCAGCGGTGTGCAGGAATGATGGTCCTTCCAGGAGCACTTCACCCACCATTGGTCCGCTTAACAGGAGAGCAGAGAAAGCAAAATGGACAGATCCGTCCAATTTGATGACCTCATCAATTAATTATTAATTGAGCTTTTAATTTTTGCATCCATCATTCTCCTTCTGTCTCCCCTGCCTTCCCAGAGTAGTCGTGTGGGGGGGAAAAGCATCACCAGATACTTCTGGAGGGGGGTTTGCAGCTTTGGTTGGAGCAGAGCTGTGCTGCACGTTAACCCCTCAGACTCCAGAGAGGTGCTGCCATCAGAGCTTCTTTGTTTTAAGCCCAAAGAGCTGAGTTTCTCCCAGTGCTGTGAGCTGTAGGGCAAGTGATGCTGTTAATCCATCCTGGCCTCGGTGCTGGATGCTGTAAGTCTCTTTTCTCCTCCATTTCATGGTGGCTGTGGACAGAGAGGAGTTGCCTCTGATTTTCTTAGCAGTCCCTGATCCCTCACAGTTTGGCATGGAAACTGCTTTTGCTGCTTCCGAGCTTCCAGCAGATGTTTGCAGGTGCCAGGAGTGCAGTTTTTTTTTCTAATTTCTTGGGCAGCTAAGAATGTTTGGTCTTGTTTTTGGCCTCTTTACCATTCCTTTGAAGGATCAAGAATGACCTCAACTGCTGGTGGGACAGTGAGATTTCTGGGATAGTGTCCCAAACCAGATAGTCTGATGCTATGGAGCATCAGCTTTGTGGATGTTTCCTTCCTTGGCTGTGTTGCTTGGCTCATAGACTGAGCATCACTGTGTCCATACTCTCATGGGATAGATTTTCTTCATCCGTTCCATCTATAGGAACTCTTCATCCTTCTTTCCTAAAGGGATCCTGCATTACCCCAATGAGCCAAACCAAACAGCATGACCCATGGCTGGTCTTCAGCTGGTTCTGATGAGACATTGGTGCCAGGAAAGGCCCCACGGGGCTCCCATGCAGGGAAAAGCCTTACATTAACCAAACCTCTCACCACACACTTTTTTTGCCCCCCCTCTTTCGAATCTATGGCATTTTATTGATGAACTGGGCTCGTCAACTCCAAAGAACCACTTTTCTCTTTAGTCCATTTGGTGCTGTGGAGAGAGCTGATGGGAATCGCTACAATAAAATTTTAATTAAATGCCAGGCAATAATTTGCAGTGAATAAAATGTGGTACCTGCAGTACATCTGTTCAGAAACCCAGAGGGCCATTAGTGACTTTGAGAACTGGGAGAAAGACACAGGTCCACTTACCTTGTTTCTTATTCTCTCATTCCGGGGCTGTGAGACCTATTATGTTTAATATTTCATAGCAGTGCATTGTTGCCATCCTTCCTGTGAGTCATTTTTCCACCAGAAACCCGTGCTCTCTGTGTTATTTAACCCCTTTAGGCAGCTGCAAAGTGGATTGCAAGGCTTGTACAGCGAGGCTGTGCTTTGCACGCTGTCAGTGCATTGCCATGCAGCGCCAGGAAGCAAAAGCTGCTTTCATAAGCAGCCACCTGCACTCGAAGGGACAAGCAACAGCCCCAGATCACTTGGAGTGATTACCAGATCTGAAGCTCTGCTCCATGCTGTGCTCCCTTTGGGTAGTAGTTTTCTCTATGCCTGAGTCTACTGGAGCCCACAGTGGAGATGGTGGTGGACATCAGCAGCATTTCCAACCCAGCAGTGCAGGGAGCTTCGTCCAGCCTTGAGTGATTCCAGGTGATGGGATGACTCTTGATGCAGAGTTTTCCCAGTATTTTTTCATTTCTACCCTTGCTTGGCTTTGTCCCGTCCCATGAAGGCCTGTGTGCCTGTGCAGGGACCTTTGCACTTCTCACATTCTTGCAGCTGTGTCTTCCCCTAAAGCATCTCCAGTGGCTCTGCTATATGAGGCACTGAGCTCTTTTCCAGTTTTAAGAAAATGACTCACTGATGGTTTTTGGGAATTCCTCCTGTTTTCTCTAGGTTTCTGACCTGGGAACCTGGAACTCTGCACAGTTCTGTGTTGTTTCTCTATCTTTTATCAGAGCTCCTGCTATGCAAACAGATAGGTTTGAGGCCAAAAATACTTGCGAGTTTCATTTAAATAACAGTAGTGGAAACTTTCTATGGAAAGAAGACACCCAAAAAAAAAAAAAAAAAGCCCCTGAAAGAACAAAGTAATTGCCTTACAGAAAGACTTCCTTTTGCTGCACTGTTTTCCGTTTACATCAGCCGTTTGTCTCCTCTGGGTTGTGCAGTTGTGGTTCCTTGGTGTGTCATCCAGCAAAGTACAGCAGAACTTCTGTGCACAGAAGAAAATTGTTACTTTTTTCTCTGTCATAAGGAAAATTAAAAAATTAAAAACAGCAACAACCAGCTAACCAGCCTGGCTGTGCTCCCTACAAATAGGCTCTGTGACATGAGGAGTGGAAGAGAAAAATGCATATCAGCCCTGAGTGCGGTGCTGGGGGTTATGCTTTTGTGTTGTCCTTCAGATGGGAAGGTTAAAGAATGTGAGCAGTGGCATGCAGCAATTGCACATATGTGGGAGCTTCTTGACCAGCGAGGTGAACCTACTGTGGCATTTCAGCACGTGCAATGCACAGATGTGTTTTTCTTGACCAAAATTAGGCAAGGGTCTTTTAGCCCAGTGATCCTAGGACATGAGTTTGGCCATCATATTGTTTTTACTTGCAATAACTACTTGTGATGCAGACCAAAGTTCTGCAAGGAGAATGTTTTAGTTTTTACCCTCTTTCCTATCACTGATTTTTGCCTCAAGTCCCATGAACTGCTGGTTCAATCTCAGTTCATAGTCTCACCTCATTTCCTTTGGTTCAGCAGAATTCTTTTGCTCTGCAAAAGTGTCAAAAAGTGCATGCACATGCCTCTCTTTGCTTCTTTGTTCATCTTTTATGGTGAAGGCAATGGTCATGCTTTTTAATGCCTTGAAAAACTTCTAAAACCCCATACCATAAAATAAAACCAACAAGCACCAGAGATATGCCACATGAATCATTTTCTTGTTGTTGATAGAGCTGAGTGAAGGATGAATAGCTGGAGGAACTTCTGTAGACACTATATCATGCTTGACAGCAAAAGATTTCTTTTGAGAACATTGCATTTTATGTGTTACACAAAACCTGAGCAAAGAGGGTGGGCTGATGATTTCCCATGGGTCTTCAAGTGAAGCCATGGCCATAGCAGCACTAGCTGCAGAAGTCTGAGCTGTCTGTGTCTCCTCTAGAGAGTGTATCCAGCCCTTTCACAGCACCTTCTCCATGAACACGCTTGATACGGACACCAGTAAACAGTGGATGAGCAAGAAAAGTCCTCCTAGTTATCTTGGTCATACGGTGTACCAGAAAGTTCATAGTTCAGTCAATGAGTGATCTCAATCAAGTCAGTCCCTTCCAACACAACCATTCATGGTTCTATGACCTTTATGCTCCCTTCCAACCCAACCATTCCATGGTTCCATGACCTTTAAGTCCCTTCCAACCCAACCATTCCATGGTTCTGCGACCTCTAAGTCCCTTCCAACCCAACCATTCCATGGTTCTATGACCTTTAAGTCCCTTCCAACCCAACCATTCCATGGTTCTATGACCTTTAAGTCCCTTCCAAGCCAACCATTCCATGGTTCTATGACCTTTATGGTCCCTTCCAACCCAACCATTCCATGGTTCTATGACCTTTAAGTCCCTTCCAACCCAACCATTCCATGGTTCCATGACCTTTAAGTCCCTTCCAACCCAACCATTCCATGGTTCTATGACCTCTAAGTCCCTTCCAACCCAACCATTCCATGGTTCTATGACTTTTATGGTCCCTTCCAACCCAACCATTCCATGGTTCTATGACCTTTAAGTCACAGAATCACGGAGAATCACAGAATCACCTGGGTTGGAAGGGACCTCAAGGATCATGTGGTTCCAACCCCCCTGCCTGGCGGGGCCACCAAACACACACATTCAGATCAGGTTGCCCAGGACCCCGTCCAACCTGGCCTTGAACACATCCAAGGACGGGGCATCCACAACCTCCCTGGGCATCCCGTTCCAGGGCCTAACCACTCTCCTTGTGAAGAAAGCCATTCCACGGTTCTATGACCTTTATGCTCCCTTCCAACCCAACCATTCTGTGGTTCTTTGATATTTATGGTCCCTTCCAACCCAGCCATTCCATGCTTACGTGATCTTTAAGGTCTCTTCCATCCCAAGCATTCCATGGTTCTATGACCCTTAAGGTCCCTTTCAACCCAAGCATTCAGTGATTATGTTATTCTATGGCCTTACAGGAACCTGGAACGTAGTAAGGCCAGAGGTTTATATTTGGAGTGGAATCCAGAGAAAGTTTCTTCTCAGGTGCTTATCACTGATTTCTGAACTCCATGTGTTGCTGGACTTATTTTTGATTTATTTCTCCTTGCTGGTGGCTTGCAGGATCTTTTGCTAGAAGTGTATCTCACTTACCTCAGACCATAGCTTCAGACTGTTGTATGACTTCTTGCTCCTCCCCTAGGAATGTGAAAATAAATGGTGAGGATGGATTTATAAATGTGTGTGAAAAGCAAAGAACCACGTTTGGGAGATGGTCTGCATTTCCCCAAAGCAAGGATTTGTGCTCAGGGGCAAACTGGTTCCTCCTGGGATCACCACCTCCCCACGGGTGGGGGCTGTTAGCCCAAGTCAGCAGTGTGGTCAGCCCATCATTAGTTTAATTCCCTACAAGATGACAAGAAAGTCCTCGTTAGACATGATCTTAATCTTGACACTGATGTTAATTAGCCCTGATTCATTGTTAGAAGTGTATGGAGCCAGGCAGGAAATGAGCAAAAAGCATTACTGGGGGGAAAAATCTCTGATTTCACACTTCAGGGTGTAGGGAGGGGAAGCTTTGAAGTTGCTGTGTTCTTGCTGCAGTATAATATATTAACATTTTGGTTTTGGCTCATGAAGTACTCTTTTCCCTCACCCTCAGAAGCATCGGATGTAATTAAGCTCAGAAGCAATGGTTCTTTCCAGCTCTTTCCTGTCAGCTGGGTGAACCAGCACAGAAATGGTGGATTTTTAAAATATTTTTTCCTCTTAGCAGAGGAATAGCAGTGACAGAAATCCACCAACTCAGGGCTGCATCACCTCCGAGAAGCGGAGCATCGCTACTTCTTGTTCAGTGCTGCTGTGCAGAGACCCGAGGTGCTTTCAGTTTCTTATTTAATGGGCAGCATCGTGACCTGTGTGTCTGCTCGGGATGCAGCACTGCTGGGAGATGAGTTGTCCCACCAGCAGCGACGCAGAGCTACAGCTCTGTCAGAACGCAGCGCTCAGTGATCGGTGATGGCCGCGAGCCATTGCAAAGGAGGTGTGCAGACATCTCTGGAGCAGTTGTGCGATTTACAAAGTCGCTTTCAACCTCAAATAGAGATTTTTTTTTTCATATTTGCAGGCTTTTTTTTTTTTTTCCCCCCTCGTAGGTTTTGCAAGCATTTATTTAACACAAAAGCAAGGCCCTTCCCTGCATAAAGGCACCTGCCGTGGGGCAGCTGGAGCACTGACCTCCCAGCACTGATGGCAGTGCCACCATCTTCCAGAAACAGGGAAAGGGCACCGGAGCCCTGACCCTCCCCTGCCACAGCAGGGGATATGAATTTTTAATTTGCGTTCAAACTGCTTGCACAGTGTCATTGCCTGGAGATAGAAAGCACGTGGCCTCGTTAGAGAGGGTGATAAAAGCTACTTTATCTCAAGTGTCTGGACTGCTGCATTTTTTCCTTTTTTCCTTTTAATCTGATATTCTGTGTTCACAACCCAGATGGGGCAGATGCCTCCCAGTTCAGATTGATGCGTTTTTTCAGTGAAAACTTGCCTGTTTCATAGGATGCTCCCCAGCTAAACTGGGATAGAAGCTGAAGCCTCAGCTTGTCACAGACCTGTTTAAGTGTTTATGCATCAGCAAGGCACAAGGCCATTTGTTATTCCCATGTCATTTTGGTGGTTCTTTATAACTAAGAATGCCTGAGTGGTAGAGGAGCAACACGGCAGTGGGACGATGCAAGCCCCTTGCAGGTGAGCAACCTGTCAGGTTGGGGGAGGTACAGAACAACTGCTAGAAGTGCTTGCATCCACAGCCCAACCCCTCCCTCCAGCCCCATCTCATTCTGTGCAGGTTACTCCTCCTTAGGAGTAATTAGGGCTTTTGGCACTCATGTGGCAGTCTTTCACCTGTGAACAAGTATTTTACATGCTGTGTGGGAAGGCAGGTTTGTTCAAAGATGTGAGTAGTGTGATATCCTATTGCGTACAGCCACAAGCGAGGCATTTGTGGATATTCGAGCAAGACCTCTGTTGAGCACACTGTAATATTTCCCAAGAGTCTTTTTCAGATTGCACCACTCTCAGTCTGTGCTTTCGTGGCCTCCCATCATTCTTGCTGTCCACGTTGGGACTTTCATTACAGTTCTGTTGAGATGCAGTGTCTGGTATCAGGACTTCCACAGCGCTTCCCTCTGTGTATATGGTGAGCAGTATCCCTCTCTGTGCATGGCAGAGGGATGCTTGCTCATACAGCAGCAACCCAATAGCATCCAACTCTGGTTCTGGAATCCTGAGATCCTTCTCCTATAAATAAATAAATAGATAAAATAATAAAGATCCTTGCAGGTTGCTAGTTATTTCCCCTGTGACTTGTCATTGATTATTCCTGCCTTTGGTACTGTTCACCCGTCATTCCTGAATTGTCTTTTTTCTTTTTTCTCTTTATTTTTTTTTCCAGACCATTTCTACTCCTTACCAAGACCATTTTGAATCCTAATCCTGGCTTCCGAAGTACTTGCAGCCCGTCCCAGCCTGGTATCAGCAGCACTTTTAGTAAGCATACCATGTTCCATCATTGCAACCCGTTCTGATAACAGTGAATTGTGCTGGACAGTCCCCAGGACACCCACGTCCAGCACTGTGCCGTGCCCTGTAAGAGGTACAAAAAGCAACAAGGCTCCCTGGGATGATGAGATTTGTGTCCCAACGTGAGAGATGTTATCGGCCCCTTTGAAGTTTTGTCGTGAGAAATATGTTGATTTCCCATGCGATGCTTGAACAGTGTGGGTTTTGTGCAGGGCTGGGAGGCTGAAAGATCTGTGCTGTCACAAAATCAGCATGTTGGCTTTCTCCTGAGCGTTTGTTGAGTTTTTGTTCTCCTGCCTACTTGATGGAAAACCCACCTTCTGTTCACACCCCTTTTGTGCAGCAGTTGGTGGTTAAAGAGCCGCAGTGTTGGTGGTGGTGAATGTGTTAACAGGCTGCCCAGAGAGGCTGTGGATGCCCCGTCCATCCCTGGAGGTGTCAGATTGGATGGCCCTGGGCAGCCTGGTCTGGTATTAAATGTGGAGGTTGGTGGCCCTGCCTGTGGCAGGGGGTTGGAGCTTCATGATCCTTGAGGTCCCTTCCAACCCTGGCCGTTTTGTGATTCTGTGTTGAAGGAATGTTTATGTGTTGTGCCAAGGGACATGATTTAGTGGGAAACATTGGACGGTTGGATGATCTTAGAGGTCTTTTCCAATCTTGGTGATTCTGTGATTCTATGAAGGGTGATACTCCAGGATTCATGGATTTTCACGGACTCTCATAAATGGAGCTTTATAGATCAAAATAGTATTTATAACAGAAAGGGGCAGAGCCAGATGGTGCCCACAGAGACCAAAAAGAGAATGCACAGCCAGCGCGTGTGTCCCTGTAGCAGTCAGTGTTCGACAAATCAGAAATTAAAACAGAAGCAGTGGAGGGAGCCCAAAGCTGATCAGCAGCAAATGGGCTCAGATGAGAGGCAGCATCTTGTTTCTTTGCAAGGGAAGAGCATAAAGGTGGGTTTTGCTGTTAGCTGCACCTCAACGTATGTGTTTGTCAGAGCAGCTCTTGGTTTCATACTTCCCCTCCTCTTTGACATCTGCTGTTTCTGGGAATTTAAGTTGGGAGCAGCTCATCTTTCACAGATGTGATGTGAATGAGGATTTCCTGCCCCTATGTCATAGTCTCAGAAATACCACTTGCATGCTGCAAAGAGGGAAACTGAGGCACAGTAGGGCAGCACTTGCATTAAGCTCATAGAGTGAGCTAGGGGGAGAAATGCTGATTTCTCATCCCCACCTCTGTGATCTGTGTCTTACCCAAAGTTATGAGAACTTGAGAAGAAGTGGAGTTCTCTGAACGCAGGCTTGCAGAGTGGTGCTTTCAAGGACACCGACTACATAAAACTGATTTACTATGGGAGAAGAAGCCTTAAATATCCCTGTAGAGAGGACATAATGAGAATGATTTTGTGTTTATTCATTGCATTTCACTGAGTGGATGAAATCTCTCCTGACTGTAATTGAATTATGTTTGGATTTGCTATCTAGCATGGTGGTGTTAAAAGCAGGTGCACAAAGGGATTTCTTTCTGGAGAGGGGAAAAAAGTGCTTACTGTAGCAGTCAGTGATTCCTACCACTGCAGTAACCCTAATCAGATTAATTATGGTTCATTTATCTGTCTGGCTTTAATTTGTGAAAGCAACATGTCTGAAGAGTATTGTTCAAAACCTCTAAGAGTTTCAGTGATATTTTAGGTTTCTTTCACGTGGTGCAGTGTATCAATGTGCGGCTTTGAGGGAGATGACACTCCAGCACTTAGACCCAGCCACTGGCTCTCCATCTGCTGTTACATCCATCTCCTGTCACCATGCCCATACTGCCCACCCAGAGTTGGCCCAATTACCCCCCATGCGATGCCCTCACCCAAAATTCCTCTCTCTTGTTGCTCCTGTTTTCAACACTTGTACCAAATCTCCCCCTCTGGCAGCAGCCTGGTTCTGCTTTTGATCTCCTGTAGGACCCAGACCGCTGTCTGTGTTGCATCCTTGCCCCATCTCACACGCGGCTTTTTCTTTCTGTAATTTTCCACTGGTGTGTCTCACCCAAAATCATAGCTATTCTCACTTGCATAAGCCACTTGCTTTTCCTGTCTCTCTCTCTCTCTTTTTTTTTTTTTTTTAATGCTTCTTTCTTTTGCTGTTTTCCATTTCTGAAGAGTTGTTTAGATTTTCACAAAACCAAACTGTAGGGCACTGCATATGTGCTTGCCCACATGTATCTGCTTAGAGCAAAAGTTGCAGAGCAGTATCGAACAAATGAGGCACTTTTCCGTCAGATCCATCCCTCTGTTTTCCTTTTGCATTTATTCACCGCTCAAAAGTGAACTTTTCAATCAAAATATCAAGAAGACTTTGGGTTTCTGTAAGCCTGAACACGAGACCTTTTTCCCCACACTGGTAGGGTGCTCTGCCCCTGTGTCAGATAAATGGGGAGATTTCAACACCCATTTTTCCTTTCATTTTAATTCAGCTCTTCTTTATTTGCTTGGCTTCACAGCCAACCTGTTGTTTTTGAGGTGTATCCTCCGTGTTTCATCTTGCTGGGATCCAACAGTGTCTCCATTGATGAATTTTCCATTTCTCATGGAAAGGCAAAAAGCACAAGAAGGCGCAGAGTGGGCAGGGATTTGGCTTTGGCAGAGATCTGATGATCCATGGTAGGTTTTGGTAGACAGCTGAGTAAGGATGTCCTCATCCCCTTGTGCCAGGAGCCAGCTGCAGCCTGCACCAACCATGCCAGGGGTGCACACATGTTGTATTTTCAGTTTTTCCTGGCGCCTGCAGTGAAGTGCCTCTGCACAGCAACGTGTGTCACCTTTGTGTCAGCCTTCCCCAAAACACAGAGGCGATGTTTTTAACCAGGTAATAACACACTATTTTAAGCTGCTTCTAAAAATAAAGTCCCCCACACTGCGACAGCAGTGTTTTATAGTTTAATTGTGGCTGTTTTCTTGGGATGATTCATAGAAAGAAGATGAGCCTTACTAGTTTTACCCCAGGGTGAGGCAACGTTGGTGAGTTGCTGATTGTAGTTGAAAAGATCGCATTAGCTCTGCAGTAGCTGGCTTTTCCCTTAGGGCTGAAGCATCATGTTGAACACTGGATAAGCTTTCTTTCTTGTAGGTGTCTGGTAGCTAACACAATGCATTCCGTAGATGGAGAGCATCCTACAGTGCTTTTGAGGGTTGATGCTTTTGTCACATTCAGTGACAAATAATGGCCAAGGGAAGTAACGAGGAAAGAGATGGTTTCTCTGGGAAACAAGGTGGAGATTTAAAACTTGCTGCATGAGCTCAGAGCTACAGGGAGAAATGCAAGAGCCAACAGTATGAGGTGAGGTGGAGGGAAGCATTATTACAGAGATATCTGGAGAGCAGGAGATGACTCTGCCCTCCCACACTGTCATCAGATATCTCAGCATCTGGGGTGGGAGCAGCTTCTCTGCTGGAGTGCATGGGTCAGGCTCATTCTCTTTTAGTGTTAAGAAGAACGAGTCTTTGTTGAGCTATGTCATGGCCGCTCCTTGCCCAGCCAGCCACCCCAACACCTCACAGAGAAACTTCTTGCCTTCTTGCTCAGTGCATCCCCTGGAGTTAGTGTGCCCCAGAGATGAGTGAGGAGTGAATGAGAGGCAAGGAGAAAGGGCCAAAGGTATCCAAGGAGCAGGAATGTCTCAGGTCCTGTTAACAGACTGCTGGGATGCCCAGAGACGTGGTGGATACCCCATCCTTGGAGACACATAAGGTCAAGCTGGACCAGGGTCTGAGAACCTGGATGGAGCTGTAGGTTTCATAGGTTTTCCTGTTCGTTGCTGGGAGTGGGATCAGATGGCCTTTAAAGGTCCCTTCCAACTCAAACAATTCTATGATTCTATGAGACAAATGCCAATAACCACAAGTCTCTTACATCCGTGAGGGTGGTGGGATCTCAAAGTGGTCGTCTTGAAGTCAAGTGCCTTTGAAACACCAGATTTCTCAAGAATGCTGATCTCCAGTCTACCACCTTCAAGACAGCAATACAAATGCCAGCCATGCTAAAAGCAGCATGCAAGAACCTTCACCTCCTCACCTTCTCCTGTGAATACAGCACTCAGATCTTGGTGGCACCTCCAGGCTCCTTGTCACCTCACCAAGCTCCATGCAGCATTAACCTGCAGCCCATCACACCAAAGCAATTGGCAATCCTGCTGTCCCTCTGCAAGAAGCAGTAAGACTTCAGCACATCATTCAAAGGAGAGATTGCTGCATGGGAAGTGGTAGGAAAGTATCACTGCTTGCTCACAGTTTGTTTCTTTAGAATGCAAAAAGAAGCTTGTCGTGATGAAGGAGGCAAAAAAGGACGTTTGGGTGCAGCTCTGCTGTCAGCTTGTCACACAGTGCTTCTCCAGGATCCTGTGCTTGCTGCTGTAATAGGGGAATAATAATTTCTTATTTCTATGAAGTTGTCAAGGGTTTGCCTGGTGTTCCCTCTGGGATCCTGGGATCAGAAAGACTTCTTAATAAAATTGTCAAGTTTTGAACTGGCAGTTGGGATAGGAGCAGAGGGTTGAATTGGGCCTAATTCTGATCCTATTTACTGTGCATTTTGGGAGTGGTTGCCTCAGACAGCAGTCACCCCGGGGCAAAAAAAACAGTTAAAGGAAATTAGAATTGTTATCAAAGGAAGAGCACAGTGGGACGTGAGCTGAGGCTGAGCAGTGTTTTTACTTACAAGGATAAGGCTTTTTAACTGGGTGTTTCCTTCATTTGTCATCATTAAGAAAATGACAGTTGGAGTGAAAATTAAATACTCGGGGGAAAAGAAAACAAAACAGCATCACAAACCAGCAGCCGTTCAGCTGATGATTAGATCTGCCCTGCTTAGTGCTACTGCCGTGCAGCCCTTTCAGCCTTCTTGTTCCAAGGAGAGAAGGAAATGATGGAGGAAGGAACATCAAAGCCGATGAGCAGCAAAAGGATAAAATCACTGAGAAGGAGAGCCATGATCTCACCTGTCCGTAATGAAATTAAAGGCTTGTCCCTCCAGTGTTGCTCTGTGGGGTTTGAGCAGTGCTGGGAGTCAGGATGCTCCAGTGCTGTCACCAAAGAGTTAATCACCGGATAATTGCCTCCTTCTCTTTCAGAGAGGAGTTTCTCCGTGGCAGCCTGCAGGGTTGTTGGGTAAGATGCGTGATTGTGTGTTCTGGCAACCGCCCCGCAATGTGAAATAAACACCCTTCCCCATAATAGCCTTCATTGAGCATTGTGCCTGAGAACCCATCGTGACACACGGCGGCACAGGGCCGGGGAGCTTCCTCCTTCCACAGCTCAGCAAAATATTTGTACAGTGTCTTCGGGTAAACCAGTGCCTCTGTGCCGTGGGCTGAGCTGCTCTCAATGCCTGCCCCTGCCCCGAGTCCGTCCTGAAACAGCAAGCACATCCCAGCTCTGTTTAATCTATCAGCCAGATGGAACCAGCCTCGCTTCCCTGTTAAGTTTACTTTTTAAATTGCTATAATAGCCCTGCAGAGTTCTTGTTGCTTTAAGTAACTGGAACAGAACTTTAAAAACACCGGCACACAGAGCAGCACCGGTCCTTGGGATGTGGAGCCAGGAGGGGAAGCGCAGGGCTGCAGAGCATTCAGCGTGGGGTCTTGGGTCCTCCGTGGTTATTAGGCTTTGCAGTTGCTAAGGGAAAAACAAAAAGTCTTTTTCTTGATCATGTACTTAAGAATAACATTTTTCAAATCTTGGTGCTATAGAAAAAAGATGTGTTTTGCTGTTAGAGGAATGTCAGCTGCTTTGCAAAGAATAGAGATGCCTTTTTATTTTCCCGTTGACCGTCAACCCTGTAAGGTCTCAATGGCCAGAGAAAATTATGATGGTTTCTGGCTCCCGACCATTGCTGCTCACCAAAAGCTGTTCCACAGTGTCACAGTCAGCCCTGCAGACCACAGAACCAGTTGCAGCTAGAAAGCTTGTGCTCAATGTATAGAAGGCTGATTGAGAAGAAGCGTGTTTCCAAGAATTCTCTGTGTTTTGGTTTGTGTAAGGTCTAAAATTTGAAATATGTTTCTCTTGCCCCACATAGATCTCAAATAGTAATTGTGGGTGGGGGATTGCAACATATATGGCTGGTTTTAGGGAGTGCATGCGGAGATCTGTTCTTGACCTTGTGACAGACATGGTATTTCTCACTGAAGAGCAAAACCAACAAAAAAACCCTATCCTGCTGTTTAATTTTACTGATGCAGTCTTTGGGCCGTGAAGCCAGACAGAGTTAGACTAGAAAACAGGAACAGAATCTTAGCAGAGTAGTCGGTCAGTGGAGCAGCTTCACTGAGAACTGCTTTGTCTGCCATCATTTGCAGACTTTAAATCAAGGCTGGTTTTGCTTTTTGTAAGGGATACTGAGGGTCAGAGTAATGATCTTGATGCAGATATAGCAGAGAGTTCTCTGGCCTGTGCTGAGCAGTCGGTCAGACTCATTTCTTTATCATGCTGTCTTCTGATCTTCATATATGAGGGTCTCTGGGGACCACGTGAGATCATGGCATCACCTTTTGAAAACCAAATTTGTAATCGTCCTGGGAACACCCATTCCAAAGAAATCAAAGACCTTAAATGTGATGCAATCGTTTTCCTGAAATGATCTCTCTGTAGTAGCATTTATGTTTTCTGCTGTTTCATCTAGAACTAAGAATAGGAATTCCCAAAACAAACTCTGCACTTACTGCACACCAGTTCATCACTGATAGCCCACGTAGCCTCTGCTGGTCACAGTGTTTGCTTTGTGAGCTGTTCAGAGCCTAACTGTGAGGACAAACAAGCTCTTGTGGAATTATCATGCAGTTAGTGTATTTTTAATTTAACACTTTTGCATCCAGCCTTGAACTCGTAGATCTCCCTCCTTCTTGGATGGTGTTTTGTTTTCTTTTTTTCCTGAAGCCCTCTTCTTAACCTTCAGGTTTGGTTCTAAGAACACCGCTTTACCACTTTACTTTTGCTGTAGGAAGGAACGATATTTTCCAAAGTGACTTTTAGGAAAGGGAAGAAAGAAAGTATGCTTCTCTCTTGTCAACAGTGCAGTCATAGCACTCATCGACCCAAGCATCCTCTCCATAACAAGAAACAGGTCCACATCTTTATGTATCTCCTCCCACACGGTCCTGTTGCACGTGAATGAAGGCAGAAAACTGAAAAAGGCAAATCTTGCAAGGCACAAAGCCAAAGTCAGTGTTTCAGGTTTCCCAGATGGGCTTCTACCCAGATGGCTTTGGGCACCTCTCCGATGAAGAAAGGCTGAGGGAGGTGGGCTGTGCCTGGAGGTGTGCACTGAGGTTCTTGATGAGAGCTGCAGCCAGAGAGCAGGGGAGTGAGGCTCCTGGGCGGCCCACGGCCAACAGCAAGGCGCTGGGGGAAACCTAAGCTCTTGTCCCCTCATGACTCGCTCTTGCAAACGTTGCAGCACTGTTGACCTGCACTGGGGCTGATGGCTTCACCGGATCTTTCTGACGATGGCACTTGCTCTATTTAAAGCTGTGAACTCTTCCTCCAGCCCCGACCTCGCTGTTGGCTACGTTAACAAGAGATCTCTCTAATGAGATGTGACTGGGGCCATCTGTTCGGGGGCAAATAGAAACCTCACCTGTCGCTTTTTTCTGAACCTGTCCCCCAGGTTTTATGCCTGCACTGCTATAACTGACCTGCTCAGACAAAGCCCAGCCTCTGTTGCCTGCTGCCTAAAGCTTGCAGAGATAGTGGCCATAAAACAGACCCGCATCAGCAGACGAAGATCACGGCCTGTAGCTGTTCTTTCCTGCCCACTAATTGTAGGCATAAAGCAGGAATGCTGGCCCTTCAATGATGTGTTGTTTATTATTCATCTTCCTCTTTTAAAACCAAAACAAAATCAAAAATCTTTTCCTGGAAAGGCTGGAGGCAATTCCAGACTTGCCTGATCTACAAACATTGCATGGCACACTGAGGCAGAGGTCTCATTGCAATGCTTGGTGCTTCGGCATGAGGCAGTTTTAATACATGGATGCAGCAAAAATAACTTACCATACATAATTTGAATTACCTTTAGGTAGAGTTGGAGGTAATCATGGCTATTTTTCAGCAGCCCTCTATCCAAAAAGCTGCTGCTTGGAGGCTCAGCACTATGCTTTGCAGGTGAAATTTTGCATTCTTGCTGCTCTTCTTGCACCAGGAAACTCATTGCAACCGTGGTGTGAGGCTGACTGGGTCTGGCCAGAGTGTCTGACAAACACCAGGATATCAGCACTGCCACAGACTTCTCTTGCTGTTTCTCATGATGCTGTGGCACAGCCTGGAGGAAAGAAGGATGTTGGCCGGATATCCGTTTTGCCAAGCATCACAAACCTTGCTTTTATTTTTATTTTTGTTTGTTTTAAGCGGCCACTTGGTCTAAAGTTTAGACATGGAGCCTGCTGTGATCTTTGACAGAGAATTTCTTGCTGATGCTAAAATAATGAGGGCTTTTGTGATCTCTGAGCAGCTTAACCTATAGGAGATTTCATCTTACAGCTTTTGAGGAATTCTTTCTCCTGAGGCTTTACAAGGCAGAAGGTTTTTGGATTAGTAGCTGAGGTAATTCTTGGATCTAGAATCTCTGTGTGCTTAAGAGCTGTTGCTTTTATTTCTTAGAAAAAGGTGACCTGCTTTATTAAAAAAAACAACAATATAAACCAACCAACCAACCAAACAAACAACATCAGGGTGGAAGTGTTAATGAAAATCCTTATCCTTTATTTTCTTGCCAAAGACAATTCTTTTACAAATGTCATCAAACAAACATTTTGAAGCCTGTGAGGTTTCTCTTGAGCCCTGCACTGAGCAGGAGGAACATTATCTCAGATTTCCTGTCTGTGCACATGGAGATATTAACCTTCTTCGGGAGGGACGTGAAACCAAGCATTGAAAAATATTTATATGCATTGAAACCAGTGCACATAATTTTTGACCTCCATAGCATTTCCTTAATGCCATTCCAACCCAGAGCTCAGCTGAAAAGTGCTAAAAGGTGCTTTAAAGGTATCTGTGGCCACCAGTGTGAGCTCATTTCTAATTAAACAGAAGCCACACTTTATTTCAGAAGCACGATAATAAATGTACGCACAATTGGCTGATTCTCAATTAATTAGCCATTAGAAGCAAATTCCATAAGGTCTATTAGGATTAGAAAGTGGAACTTGGTGTCACTGAAGCGTTCCCATTCTCCTGATCTGCATTAAGATGTCGTTTTGCTTATGGCTCTGATGTGCTGTGGGTAATTTCTGCAGGCTCTGCATGGGAGAGCAGGATGTCCACGCTCTGTAGGAAAGGCGTGCACAAATCCCCTTTTGATGTGAACTCCTCCAGGTATGGGGCATCTACAACTTTTTTGGAACAAGTTGCTCATAGAAATGTAGATGCTCCATCCTTGGAGGCTTTCAAAGCCAGGTTGGATGGGGAGCCTGATCTGGTGGGGGGGCAACCAACCCACAGCAGAGAGTTACTGCACCTGGATGATCTTGAAGGTCCTTTCCAACCAAGGCCATTCTATGGTTCTGTGATTTGGAGTAAGCTATGAAACTTCCCCAGAAATGGGGACTCTCAGCATCTCCTTTCAACCCACCGGTTCCATCTGCAACTACTTTCATCACACAGGTTTCAGTGGCTGATTAAATACTAACAAAATTCGCCAAAAAATGCCTTGCACCTCATAGATGCCGAGGTTTACTCAGACAGCCAGGCTTTTTGGTGGTGTTTTTTTTCCCTAAAACTTCAATCAATTTTCTTAAAAATCTGACACATTTTTTCATTACAAATTGACTTTTAAAGCCAAGAATGCACACTGTATCTAAGACATGGAGCAGCTTCCCCTGCCCAGTCCACCCCAGCCACAGCAGCCCATTGGGAGCCCATTGAGAACCCATTGGGAACTGTGGTGCAGAGTAAATATTTGGTCCAGCTGCATCCTTGGTGGGAGTTTTTGGGAATTTTTGATTGATGTTTTGTTCTAAGGTGCTCTAAAAGAATGGAGGCTCTGTGGTGTAGAGGAGATGTGGGAAGCCCTGCTCTGTTTATTTTCCTGCAGGGTGGGCTGGTGCTGCGGGTTCCTGAGGAACAGGTTGATGAGGAAAAAACAGGAATAGGTGGATGCAGTGCCAATGGGGTCCCTACCTAAATATTTGCATTCATCCACAAGAAGCATCTGTTAATAGGAGGTCAATCACCTGGAAATTTACCCAAAGCCATTCTGCTTCTCATTTAGTACTGGCTCGTTTCATTTGCACGAGGTGTATTTTTGTATGTGCATACAGGGGTGTTTTGTGACGACAAGGAGGGAAGCAAACAGTGTCCAGATTTGATTTTCTTCTTCCTACAGAGTTACCAGCATTCCCTCCAAACTCAGTCATCTTTTTTTTCATTCTTTCCCATTAAACAAATTTATATCTTGATTTAAAATGATTCCTCTTTTCTGTCACTTGGCTTGGCCTTTCCCAAGAGAGAAAGAGCTCAGAAGGTGACATTCCCCCAAACCTCCCTGCCTGGGTGTAAAGAGCACCAGGGTCTGCCAATGGTGATGCGTCCTCGCAGTGTGCAGTGTGGGATCACTGATGCACATCAGCGTGTGAGCACACAGAGCTCTTTCCTGATTTTTCTTGTCTGGGGTCTGTGGACGGAAGCAGTGATTCTCTGCATCCTGCTTTTGCATCATCCTTACTCTGAGAATTAATAATGCATGTGGATATCTGTATTATCGTTCTATCCTTATTACATCACTTAGGATGCTGGTTAACTCAGTGCATTGCTTCCAGGGCTGGAACCCTCCGAGCAGAGAGAAGGCAGTTGGGCAAGACAAACCTCCTGTCAACAGGCTGTGGGAATTTCAGGCTGTGGTTGCTCAGAAGGGTTTATGGGATCTGTAATGATGAGTCCTTAGATTTCAATTATATTTCAATGACATATGGTCATCAGCCATGTAACATGGGGTGATGCTGTTGGGTAGGGCAGCCAGGATGGGCTCTGCTCAGGTTTCCCCATGGGTCTCCCAGCAAAGTCCAACTCTTTCCAGTCCTGCTGAAGCAATTGAGACCTTGTGAGGACCTGAAGGCAAACAAAGGAGCTTCCTTTCCGAGGGAGGAGGAGGAAACTGCTTTCCTCCAGATGCGAGGAAGCTGCAGACCAAGGAACTCAAGGAACTCATCCTGAGTAGCATGGAGGTAGCTGTCCCTCTGGGTAATGGGAGATGGGTCTGTGTCAGTGGAGCTCCTCCTGGAGTTACAAAAGTGACAGCAGGACCCTGCCATGTAAAAGTGAAATCCTTTGGCTCTGCCCAGTGCATGGTTTGCACAGGGCTGTCACCCAATCCCATCTCTGGAGCCAAGCATCCAGGGCAGGTGGCCCACTGCTGGCTGTGTCCCCTCGCTGGGACATGGCGCAGGGCTTTGTGCTGCAGGATGACCCAGCCCAGCACACGGCTGTGACAGGACAGGGACCAGCTCCCACCTCTCAAAGCCATTGCTGGAGGACATCTCACTCCCCTGGGGACAGAGGTGCAGGTCAGTTTTATTACCCTGAGTCTACTCCAAGGCTTTGAGCATCCGAGGGATGAGATATGTTTCCTCTAATTTGCTCAATTTTACTGTATTTTTGCTATGATTTTTTTTTTTTAAGATAAGTCCTTTTTTTTTTTTTTTTTTAAATACAGCAATGTAGATTGGAGTTAAAGATAGGATCCCTTCCTGCATGCCGTGATATTATCTAGTGGCTGGCAACCATGCACATAGCAGGAGGGTTGAAACTAGATGATCATTGTGGTCCTTTTCAACCCAGGCCATTCTATGGTTCTATAATATTGCATTTTATTGGGCAGAAGTTCATTGGGTTTTCTGCTCTTTGTGCCTGGGCATTTTCAGGACTTCTCCATATCTCACATATGCTCTTTCCATTCCCCTCCTGCTTGCAGTTCCCTGGGCAATGGCTTAGCAAAGGACTGAGCCAGCAATGAGCAGCTCAGCGTTGATCCTCTATCAGCACAGCACTCTTAAAGCCAAAGCAATGGCGAACTCCGTGGCAGCAGTACTTTATCAGTACTTTACCAGCCTGATCCCTCTCTTCTGTACATAGGGGGAAAAGAATAAATCAGCAAGCTGAGAGGGTGAACCTTTTCGATCTTTTCATGGTTGTTTTTTTTTTGGTGGGAGCTTTCTGCTGAGCGTGCTTTGGTTTTGCTGAACGCTGCAGTGAGCAGAGCCATCGGTTGTCCCTGCGAGGAGCTCTGCAGATTGTGGCCTGCATGCTTTTGGCTTATTTCGACATTGTGCGCGTCAAATGTGATACTTCAGATTTTCCTGGCTGCCTTTCAAACGCCTCTCACCTTTACCAGGGGCTGGCATTAAACTGTAGAAGGATGCAGCCCTGAGTGTGTCCCAAGAGTTTGCTAAAGCCCTGTGAATTTGCTTTGTTTTCCCAGAAAAGGAAATGACAAAAATGCGGAGATTTTTAATGATTTTAAGTGTAAATGAGAAACCATTAAAAGGAAAAAATATATCTATTAAAAAAAGTCAATGTGTACATGCTATCTGAAGCCAAGCAGGAACATCACAGCATTGCATCTAGCATGGCGCATCAGTGGGTCGATGGTTGGACTTGATGATCTTAGAAGACTTTTCCACCTGTAGTTATGATTCTGTGATTCTGTGATTTTGTAATTCTATGACGATTCTATGACTCTCAGATCTGCAGGGCTTGGTTCTGCTGTCCCATGGACACACAGCTGGAAGAAGAGCACTAGGTTCTGCAGACCTCCAAAAGGCAGGAAATTGAAACTCCTCTGTGTAACCATATAGAACTGGTGGGAAAAAAAAAATAAATACAAAAAAGAAATAAATAGGTCAGTGGCAAAAAGGGCACTAAAAAGGGTGCATGTATGTGGCAGCACTGAAAGAACAGTGAACCCAAATCAGAGAAACCTCAGCAGTTTTGTCAACTTGCTTGAGCTGTGCGTTGTTACTCTCTTTGAGGTCTGTGCACAGAGATGCAGATGCATTCCGGAGCGGATGCTTTGCATCTCCATTTTGCATAGTCAGCTCTGTGCAAAGAGAGGGGGCCTTGCCGTGGCCTTGGAGCAGAGCAGTTCTGCACAGGGATAGGCAGAAATGCAGCTCCCACTTGCAGGGTGAGGTGCGTTTGCATGCAGAGGTTTTTTGTAGCATTTCTTCCCCTTGCTTGCGTATTCAGAGCAAACTGGAAGCGTTTTGCAGTGTCAACTTGAAAGATCGCTTTGTCTTTTTGGTGAGGTTATACAGTGATTTTGGAGGCTGCTTGAATTTGATTTTGCTGAGGTTTTATTGCGTTTTGCTTAATTGCTTCTGTTTTATTGTTAATGAGACAAAGAGCAGTTTGTAGAATAGCTTGAGGAGTAAAATTATCCAGGAGCAGAGATGAAATGTGAATGTTTAGAAGTTGCCTTGCATTGTTTGTGCTGTCTTTAAACTCCTCATTAGATTTTGTCCAGTCCTGCAAACCTGGAGGCGACATCACTGTCCCATCTGTGTCCTGCAAGGACATCTCTGGGGCAAACCCTGCACCTGGCTGCAGGATGAGTTCCCCATGGGCAGGATGGGTCATGGCCCATGCTTGGTCAGACACCCCTGCAGTCCAGTTTATTACTTTTCCGGTCTGAAAAGAGCAGATCTGCAAGCTTTGCAACAGACTTGGACCCTTATGAAGCAGAACCAGACAAGAGTGATGTAGTCTGGCGTGGGGTCCAAGCCTTGAGTGGCTAAAATCTGTGCATGTGGAACACTGAGGAATATTCTGCAATGGGAATTAATCTTATAATTACACACAGCTGCAGTTCCTTGCTGGTGGGATAAACCCAGTGCTCCCAGGTGGGCAGCCAGGAGTCAGGACCTGGGACTCCCAATGCATCGCTGCAGGGTGAAATGAACAGTATCAGGATGAGCTTCTTTTCATTTTGGTCATTGCTACAGGTCCTTTTTTTTTGCACTGACTGCTGAAATCACTGCTGCATACTGAGGATGCAGACAATGGCTCTGCCTGCAGCACCAGGCTCTGGGAGGGGGGGGTTGCATTTGCATGGGACTTTACAGGATGTGTACCGTGATGAGCAAAATAAGCCCGGTCTCCTACGCATGCAAAGCAACAGCTTTGTGACCCGGGCTCTATCTGACTGAGGCAGCTCTGGGGCTGCAATTATACCCATAAACAGATGAAGCCAGGATCAGTCTTTTGACCCCAAGGACCAGTGGCATGGGAGCACATTGCTCCATGGGGGTGTCCAGGTTTTGCATGCAGTCTTGCAGAAGGGCAACCTTTGCTTTGAAGCAGCATTTCACTTCTCACCTGCTGAAATTACGTGGGACACACAGCGTACCTGGGTTTTGCTTTTACGTTTCTGTTATCCATCAGTTGGTTGAATTTAGCACAAAAGGAGAAGTGAGCGGGCAGCAAGACTGCTGAGCCATGGCTCTGTGCATCCATGGCAGGAAGGAGAGGCAGTTCATCGATAAGTCAGGGGAGGGTCAAGGGAAACCATTTTCAGCTGATCTCCACAAAGCTTGCTGGCCAGGAGACCAGGGGCTGCGGGATTGACTCAGACCTCATTCCCCACTGATTCACCCTGCAATTATGAGATTGAGCAGAAATCGTAAACTCCATCTGAACTGTAGTTGTCCTTTTTTTTTTTTTCCTTTTTTTCCTTCCCCCCCCCCCACTCCTGTGGTTTGAAACTATGTAGAAACGTTTTGGAAGGTTTCTCAATGCATGAGTTTAACCCTAAGTCTCAGCAGGGGGAAGGTATTATTGGGAAAGGCAATTACTGCTTTAGCTGCATGCAAGTCACATTACCTTTGGAAAGAACCGCCCTCTCACCAATAGCTGGCTTCCCATTCAGGGTTTGGCAGGTCTGGAGCATCGAATTCAGACGAATTTTGAAAGAATTACACAGCAGTAGTTTCAAAATATTAGTTCACTAATGGCTTCTTTGCACCAGTGAGTGCGTGAGAAGTGAAAGAAGCAGAGATTGTTACAATCCTCGGGAGGGACGTGGTGATTATGCACGTAATCCCACTTCATAGTCACCAGTGCTGTGTGGCTCTTAAGGGTCATCTTAAAAATTGGGAAGGAACTCCATTTTCTGGAGTTTTATGTGCGAGAAAACAGGATTAGGTACATTACGAATGCAAAAAATAATCCTCTTCTGGGATATAAGAGTGGTGTGTTGGCATCACCTTCCTGTCTGCAGGAACCCAACTTCAAATCCCAGCTGTCCTTAGTGATGGAAGTGAGATTACTGCAGACTCCTGCTCCCAAGCATGTGTTTGTGGTGAGGTGGAGCAGCCTTGGGCTGCCCACTGCTCTACTCAGAGGTCAGTCAGCAGTGTGCAGAGCTGTGTGCTCTGGAGCAGCACTACCCTGTCTTGTCTTCTGCATCTGTGGGACCAGGAGGAATGGAGCTCTCAGATGGTGTTTTCCTTACCTGGGTTTGTGGGGCAGAAAGCCTCTCTCCGTGCTGCCCATTTTCCAGTAGTGATGCTCACTAGCTGCATTAATTAACTCTCCTTCAATTTGGATGCTTTCGTGGAAAAAGAAAAACTGTTTTAAGCTGTGAAAGTCATCATTCGTGCATGCCTTGAGGGCAAAGCACACAGTTGTTCTCCTGCTGGTACAGGTGCCCACGGCTGCCCAGGTTGGTGAGAAGGGGAACTGCTGAAGCCACGTGTGTTAGAAACAAAAGTGAACCAATGCAGCATTGAATCCTCGAGTTTTTAATGAGCAGAGAAAGTCTCCTGGAGGTCTCCCCGTCTGCTTCTAGTTATGAGGATACTTTATCTCTGCAGGTCTCTCCCTTCCCGTAGTATCCGAGGGCCTCACGGACACTCATGGATGACTCACATCACATCTGCAGAATAGGGAAGTATCCCCATTTTAGAAGTGGGGACTAACGCGGGTCGTAGATGTATGACTTGCCCAGTTTCACACAGGAAACATGTAACTGAAGTGGGAATTGAGCCCAAGTCACATGAGTTGAGCCCTGGATTGCTGTCTGCCCTTGGCGAGCCCAGAGCAGCTCAGCAGATGTTGTATATGTGGAATTGGTTTGAGAAGCAGGCGCGTTCATCCTAGAGGTTGCAGTTGTAAATGTGAAGCTGCTGCTGCATGCAGCAGGGTCA
The DNA here is from genome assembly GCF_019232065.1 of Centrocercus urophasianus. NCBI lineage: Eukaryota > Metazoa > Chordata > Aves > Galliformes > Phasianidae > Centrocercus > Centrocercus urophasianus. Next base: position 655,600 of record NW_024885066.1, read on the forward strand.
GGGTAAGGTGGGAAATCCAGCAACGAGCTGGAGGTGAGGTGAGAGGAGAAGGGGCTGAGATGGAGCTCACCACGTGGGGGATGTGCACTTAGGGATACCCTCGTGCTGTCCCTGAGGAGCACATTGGCTTTTTACAGAGCTGTTTGCGTTAATCCCTGCTGGACGTGACTTTCTGCAGCAGTGCTTATACGCATCTGCTCTGCTTTGATTGCATCTAGGGAGCATGTCCCCTTTCTTCTGTTAGTGTTTCCTTTGTCTGCTGTGATACGTGTCACTGAGCATGTCACTGGGACTCACATCTGGATAAACTGTGGCTTGTGGAAGTCGCTGATTGCTGGGTGCAGTCCCTTCGTCAGTCCTGGGTATTAGCAAGAAATATGTGTGATTTTGCTCATGGAGCTCAGCATTGAGTCTGTCCATCTGGTGGCTCTTCAGTCATAAAGCATGACTCCAAAGGTGGAAGCAGGGCCCTGGTTTTGCTCTTTTCTCTTCTGTTCCGTGCAGATACTGATGCCCTATTAGTGGTTTGAATTGTGCTCTGAGCCCTGGTTGGGTTTTAGGATGCAAAGCCCCAGGGGGGGGAAAATTTCAGCTCTCTCCCAGAAAAATGAGGGCTCATTGCACCATGGTTTGTGGTGGCTACAGGTCTTCAGTGAAGCTTACAACACTTCTCCAAACTTGTTTCCACTTTGGACCTGGGATTTGGGAGGAGACAGGGTTGTGTTCAGACCCAGCTGTGCCATCCATCCACTGCTCCTTCCTGAGCTTCTGGGAGTTGGGATGGCAAAACAGGAAAGCAAAATTGAGCTCTGAAAAAATGACCTTTCTCTCATGGCTGTGCTTGAGGACACTCCTCAGGTGAGAGGAGGCTGCTTGCCCAAGTGTTTAGTTGTCTGCATTTACTCTCATTTAGATATTTGCTCAGCCCCTTATGGGGCCATTTTTGAGGAGGAAGAGAATGGGGTGGTGGGCTTTGAATAACATGGGCAGGTCTGTGGTACAGGGCTCGGAGGGATAAGGAAGTCACAATCCAGAGCTGGACACAGCACCATTAAAAGTCAACGTGGCAGGAACTGAAGGCAGGTTGGGGGTTGTGGCAAGAGTGAAGCCCATTTAAAACTTTGGGAAAAGCGGCTACTGTCTTCTGTTCTTCTGTGTTTCAGAGGAGCTGTGACCAAACAGGCAAGGAAGAGCTCTGGTTAGCTCTGCTCATCCTTTGCTGTTACTGTGGGTCTGAGCCCTCCTGCTGCAGAGTGGGTTGCACAGTGCCATTGAGCATGGGATTTGGTGATGGGCCAATGCCTTGGAGGAACCGTATGTTCTTCCACGGAATTACAGTGCTCATGTCTGTGAAGGAGTCTTCTTTTTCTCTGCGTACAATGTATGCAAAGATGATTTAGTGGAGAGTTGTTTGAGTTAGGATAGTGTGGTTGGGTTGTAGTTGGACTTGATGATTTTTAAGGTCCTTTACAACCTGAGCAATTCTATGATTCTGTGCTCGGGGTTGTTTTTCAGAGTGCATCTTCACTTGGGGTCTTGCTTTGCCTAAGCCTGTCCCTGTGCAGATCAATGCATTCATATTAAAAGCTCAGTGGAGGGTAAGTATGGAGGAACTGAATTCATTGAATGAAGTGAAGGTGACCTAAATGTGTGCTTGCCAATGTGTGGTGTCCACAGAGGAGGAGAACCCATAGCAGTGTGTTCCAGCAGTGTGAGCATCACCATCAGGGTGAAGTTGCTGCAGGAGGTGAGAGCAATCACCAAGGGCTTCTCCAGCTGTTGGGACTCCATTTGTGTACTGTTCTGGTTACCAAGCAATTCTCTCCATCAGGGCACCTGATGTAACCCTGTGTGCTCACTGCTGAGATGGCATTTTAATATCCAAGCACTATGATTCCAACGTGCTCTTTCTTTTACAGACTAAATTAAATCTTGGGCAGACGAGAGAGAGACACCATCAAAATTACAGGCTGTCAAGTCCACTGTAAGTAACCTCTGCTTTTTCCTAGTGAGTTGCTCTGGATGTGTGCATTGCCCTTCGCATTGGGCTCAGCCTGGAAACAGTTGTTGTTCATTCTTTGTCTGCCTTACTTTGCTTTTTCTTTGCTAAACAGCAATTTTCTTGCCTGGTAAGTCCTGCCAATGCTGCATCAGCATTTCATATTATTGAGCATATATACAAGAGGTAATGATCTACCAGTGCTGCCCATTATCTACATTGTGAACCTCTTTTGGCCATAAATCACTTTGAAAGTCCAAGGGAGCATCTGTGCTGTCATTCAAATCTGCAGCTGGGATCTCATGGTGACAGGCGTGATGTCCAGGCAGCAGAATGCTCTGTGCTTTGCCCTATCTGATTTGATAAGACATTGCCTTGCAGAGCTTTGTAAGAACCTGGGAACACCATGAGCTACTGACAAAAGGGATCTGGTTTCACTCAGCTTTGTCTCTCCACATTGATGAATCTGTAGTTTAAAAATGGGAAAATGCTAAATGTAAGTAAGAAGGGAGCCGCACCTTTCTGCAGAGCAGAAATAGGAGCTTGTGTTTTGCTTAGTTCATTCATTTTCACAAAACTTGGAAGAATCCAAATATATTTAACATATGTCAGCTATGATAGACTTTAAATTTGATGGAAGTGGGCCAAATGGTTTAAAAGTTATCACAGAGAGTGACCAGGCAGATTTTCCAGTAGCACACTAGCTGCTCTCACCTTCTTAAAAACAGTCTAAAATTCAGTGTGTGGAAGAAAATGCTGTCTGTTGTGGTTGGAATGGTATGGAAAGGCAGGGTTTCTGTTGGAATAGCTTCCTGCTAAGCCGGCTGGATCTCAATCTGTCTTACACAGGTCCAAACAGCAAAGAAAACCCTTCCATCTGCTGCGGTATTGCAAACAGCAGAGTTTTGCCACCAGGAGGGTTTTTAAGGAACCACTGTAATGAGATGTTTTCGCTTGCTGGAAGCAACAGGCAAGCAGCAGAAAGCCAAGCACCGCAGTTTTCCACATCTTACTTAGAAGGATTGGGTCCTGGAGGCCAACCGCAGGGTAGATGAAGGATTCCTTCAAATGTCTTCTCAGTGACGTTCCCACCTGGGGCACGGGTATCACTTGTCTGCCAACTTCTGGGAGCTTCCATCCCAAATCCAATGGCAGAGAGCTTCTTCCAGGGAATATGAATAGTGATGGTCCCACATATGGGGTCAACACTTGGCACTGGCTGGTTGGCTCTTCCTCAAGTCCTTTAGGAGGGCTTAGGTGAGGTTCAGGATTTGGAGAGTCTGTGTTCCTGTGCATCTTCACAGAAATCCATTGCAGCCATAATAAAATAACTCAAAATACCAACACGACTGTTTAAAATAGCATTCCTAAGCATTTTATCTCAGGCGCTAGGATGAAACTCTGGTCCCATTCAGTTTTCTCATTTATTTCCTTCATCAAGTTGGAAGAGTTTGTTTCTGTCTTACAAATGAAACAGGCATTTCTGTTCATGTTCACTCCATTGCACTTCAAGTAAAACCCTGAGAAATGATGTTTGAAGAGAAATGATAGCTGGAATCCTCCATTTTAATGCCTGTACTTTGGATTTAGCCCCAGACATGCAATGTTAGCAGCTGGAAACCGCGTCCCATAAAATCCGTGACTTTTTCCTTAAGGATTTGCTGACATTGTGCCAGTGCTATGCATTGCCTCGCTGTGCTGATCTACAGAGAAGGCAGTGTAGAGCACAAGCTAAATGAAAGTCAACTGACTGATAAGTAGAAAGAGTAGAGGCATAGCACACGACAGAGAAAAGAGACTTCTCAGGTCATGTGGAGGCAGAGATGAAAGTAAAAGCAAAAGATGTGCCTTTTCTGAGAAAAAAAATTGGAGAATGGGGAAAGCATGATGATAAGGGACATGGTTTAGTGGGGAAATATTGGTCGTAGGTGGATGGTTGGATTAGATGCTCTTGGAGGTCTTTTCCAACCTTGGTGATTCTATACGTCTATGAAAATAAAGAGGCTGGAGTTTCTGAAGGCAGATTTTGGCTGAGAGAAAGAAAAGAGAAACTGAAGAAAATGAAGAAAAATAAGATGAGGACAGGCGTTTTTGTCTGCGTGGTGCTCCTCCTTAGCTATCTCAGGTTTTATCCAGCCGGGCACAGCAGGGTTGGGCATCCACGCTCAGGCCTTTGGAAGCTTTCATTCCCTTGTCCCACCATGTCACCAAGCTCATAGAAGAGAAACACTCCCACAGTTTTTAGCTTCAGTGGACTTCATGTTTTTCTGCTGCTCTATTCCGCACTGTTGAATTTTCCTTGGAGAGGTATCAATCCAGTGAAATGGTATCCAGCCAGGAGAATTATCTTTTGCCATTGCCATTCCAAGGGCCATTTCCAATAATGGAAAAAATATGTGGAAAGTAGCCTGAATTGCCCCAGAATGGTTGTACTCGCTGCTGTAGGCAGCAGGTGTGCTCGTTTGTTGACCAGTCCTTTAAATGCTAACTTTTGTGCAGAGTTCCTGACTAAATCAGCTGCAGCCCATGTGTTCGTCAGAAGACAGCCTGAACAGTTGGGATGATATTGAATCATCTCAGAAAGCTTCCTCACAGGCCCAATTGTTTTGCGCTTAGGAGTGGATATAGAGTCTAGGGGAGAAAACAGTATTAACATGTTTTTCAGGCTTTCTTTTGTTGACAGTTCTTAAATGTGAGTGTGCGAGTTTGTGGGAGGCAGCATTCACTTTGTGCTTGCTGAAAAAGTCTCATCTTAAATCCTCTGCTACCACGTTAATGTGCTCCGTGCGTCACGAGTGGGGCAAAGAACACAATCTTGGGCAAAAATGGATGTGATAAATCAGCTTCCCAGATGCCTTTGATCTTGAGTAAGTCCTGTGCTGTAAATACAGCACTCTAAGTGTAGCCCAGACCACACTTGGTCAGCACGGAGGAGCCAGCGCTCTCAGAAAGGGATTTCAAAATGTAATTAATTACGCCTTGTAGTAATGAGCACACAAACATGAGGCACCTTCCCTAGCGAGTCAGGGCAAGTGCACGGCTGGGAAGAAGTAAAGTTCTTGCTGGAGGAGATCAGAAAAAGGAAAGTAAAGCATTAAGATAGGAGTGAGTTTTCTGTGCATGTATCTCAGATGCGGACATCAGAGCAGAATGAGTAAGCCACTGCTCCTGTTTAATGAGAGATAACAAATCAGGACAGTCAGTGTCACAGTGGGATGCATTGTCCCCGTTGGGTCCCTCATTGGCACCTACCCCTCCCAGTGATGGTAAGAGAGAACAGGGGAATTTTATGGCTTGAACCCACCTCAGGTTAGATGGATCAATCGCATCCAAAGAATGGGCAATTTTTAACCACTCCTGTAAAATCTGGTTGGTTGGATCACAGAATGGCCTGGGTTGGAAGGGATCTCAAGGATCACGAAGCTCCAACCCCCTGCCACAGGCAGGCCCACCAACCTCCACATTTAATACCAGACCAGGCTGCCCAAGGCCCCATCCAACCTGGCCTTGAACACCTCCAATAGGGGATGCTACCATATTTTTAGACACAGCTGAATTAAATTACCTTACACCCCACATCTGTTCTTTCTCATGGAATGCAGAGCATCCACAGGGTTGTAGGACCAGATGAATAGAGGATTTTGCATAGAACACAATGGACCTCTTCTGCTGGCTCTTTGTTGCTGCTGCTCTGGATAAGGCTGGGCTGTTGGGCAGCTAAATTCTCAGGCACATGGAGTGCAGTCCCCTGTGCCTCCCTGTTTTATATGGTTTACTCTTCAGCCCCGTCCCTGCATTCTCCCCCTGTATGGGGCAGTAGGAAAGCAGCAGGGCTTTGAGCAAGTTCCCATTAAATTAATGCCATTCTGTTGTAGCAAAGCAGAGAATACTTTGATAAGAAAGATACTTTCCTTTCTATCTCACTGTAAATCATACATATCAGTTTGCTTCACTTAAAAAGCCCCATCCTTGGGAACACTCCTCCCACTTTCTATTCCATCTCTTGGTGATGCTGTCTTCTTCCAGTGCAGAGTATTTCCCCTCCAAGTGCCTCATTAGTAGCTGTATTTGATGACAAACATGGTAGGTTTCATAGAGCTTCCCACTGTAAGGAGGATTCATGTTTGTAGACCAGAAATTTCAACATCCTGCCCGTACGAAATATGCGCATAGTATAGAGCTGAACTTGCATCATTGCTTGGCAGTAAAAGGCAGGAAATTAAAGCAACAGAATTTCAGTAGAAGAGTGCACGTCCTTTCTCTTTGCCTGCTATTGTTGTAAGTGACACAGAAGATTACTGCAAGCTTAGGGGCGGATTTCATGCAGAAGGATTTGCTTTTTATTCGTCAGTGAATGTATGTGCTGCATTAGGCAGAGCTTTGTATACAGTCAGTTTTACTGTTGTGTCTGTTTGGAAGGGAAGTGCAATTACAGAAAACTGTGAAACTATAAATGTTTGCAGGAGATTAGGAGGAATCCACGTTCGAAGCCATTTTAAATACATTTTTCAGATCTGAGTGTGTTTCAAGTTACTGTATTTGGTTACAGCTGCAGTGCCAGCTTATGTGTACATTACACTGAGCTTAAGTCCCTGAGGTTTGACTTAGTACGATTTATGTTTAGGTTATCATTAGAAATGATGTCTCATAAATTGTGGACATCCAATCAGTTATTCTGAATTTCTTCTTGCGAAATATTTACTGTTGTTCTCTGTAAAAGTAACACTGTTTAATTACTTAAATACAAATGCTGAAGTAATTATTTTCTGTTTGTTTTTCTCTTGGACGTAATTGCAGAAATGTTGGAAATGCTTTTCCAAGGCTTTTGAACTCAGAAGTGGAACAGAAGGAAGACACAGGGGGACGTACACCGTTCAGCGTTATTTTCCTTGCACAGGAAAAAAAGATCATTATGAGATGAGCACTAAAGTCTCAAGTTTTCAAAGGTTTGCATAACAAACAAGAGACACATTGTGGGTTGCATCTTGACTTTGAAGGCTTGCCACTGTCAACTGAAATAAAATGGCAAGGTTTAAAGCCTTAACCAAGTTCACAAGGAAAATATTTGGACTAAAAGTTTTGGAAAGTTTTCTCTCTTTGAAGTAGTTTGTCATGTGTTACCAATGTGAACTTTATTGACCTTGAAACATTTTTTTTTTTTGAGTCAAATAGCAACTAGTGACACTTTAGTAAAATCTTAAATCAACAACCATCTCCTGGCGACTCCAGCTTCGTAGCAAATGCAGGCAAAACAGGGAATCTGCAGAAGAGACCTTTATTATTCGTAAATGAAGCCTGCCAAAACCTTCCCGAAATAGCATTCAAAGACCCTTTTAAGGTCATGGATCCTGAACAAAGCCAGAAGAGCACAAAAAAGGCTGAGGAAAGTCCAAGAAAGAGGCTTCCCAAAGGAGAGGCTTTCCAAGCCAGTATTTCATCTGCAGCTACGTATCAGGGCAGCTCCTCTTCTTCGCAAGGAACCCCTCTCCGAGATCTCATATCGCAGCAGCACTTTTCTGGCTCTTTGCCGATTCCAAGAGAGGAATCTCAGGAGAAGACTGGACATCAGAAGCAACCGAAGCCTTCCTCTTTTGAACACCCTCCCCACGTCTCGCAGCTTCAGCAGCACGCACTGTCACCAGCATTCATGTCTCCTGGGAAACCCGAGCATGTCCTTGAAGGGCCCACATGGCAGCTAGTTGATCCCGTAAGACCAGGTCCCTCTGGCTCCTTTCCATCGCCCGGGCTTCACGCACACCACGGCCAGCTCTTGCCTTCCCATTCACCGATCATTCCTGGAGAGGACATGCCGTCCGTTCAAAAGGTCTACATCCCTCGCCCTTCACAGGTTCCCTTAAAACAAGCTGAGGAAGTGCACAAGAAGGAAAAGAAACCTCAGAAGCCAGGCAAATACATTTGTCAGTACTGCAGCAGGCCTTGTGCGAAGCCAAGTGTGCTCCAAAAACATATCAGGTCACACACAGGTGAGAGGCCGTACCCTTGCATTCCATGTGGCTTTTCTTTTAAGACTAAGAGCAATTTGTATAAACATAGGAAATCTCATGCTCATCGAATAAAAGCTGGGCTGGCCTCAGGGATAGGAGCAGAGATGTATCCGTCGAGCTTGGAAATGGAGAGGATTGGTGGGGAGGACTTTGAGGAGCCAACAGAAGGGGAAAGCACAGATTCGGAGGAGGAGACGGGAGCGATGTCGGGTCACCCTGCAGAGCTCTCCCCCAGGCAGAAGCACACCCTGCTGTCCAGCAGCCTGCTGAGCGCCGGGAGCCAAGGCTCCAGCCACGACCGCTGTTCCCTGTCCCATTCCAGTATGTCTCAGTCGCTCGAGGACAGCAGCCAGTTTGCAGAGCCGCCATCTGACCAAGCTCTGAGCCATAAATCAGAAGATACCCACACGATAAAGCAGAAGCTTGCACTCCGCTTGAGCGAACGGAAGAAGGTCATAGATGAACAAGCTTTCCTGAGCCCGGGGAGTAAAGGAAGTACTGAGTCGGGCTACTTCTCCAGGTCAGAAAGTGCAGAGCAGCAGATCAGCCCCCCAAATACTAATGCAAAATCTTATGCAGAAATTATTTTTGGGAAATGTGGTAGAATTGGGCAAAGGACTGCAATGTTGTCTACAAACACAACGCAGGGGTTTCCGCATCTCTCGACCGAAGAGAAACCCAGTATGGTACCATTATCTGTGCCTAGAACACAGGTTATTGAACACATCACTAAGCTAATTACAATTAATGAAGCTGTTGTAGATACCAGTGAAATAGATAGTGTTAAGCCTAGAAGAAGCTCTTTATCTAGACGTAGCAGCATTGAATCTCCAAAGTCTGCTGCTTATAGGGAACCATTCCAGTTTGATATCAAGTCCGGTTCCGGTAGCCAGTTGGATGCCTCAAAAGCGTTGACATCCCATGGTGAAAAAATGAAGCCCGAACAATCATTGTTGTCACTTCAGCAATCCCACAGTGCCACAGAGACAGTGCCTCTCCTAAGAAGCCACTCAATGCCTTCTGCTGCATGCACTATAAGCTCCCCACACACCTTCAGAGGTAGCTATTCATTTGATGATCACATCATGGAGCCTGAAGTCTTAAGCCGCAGTCAAGCATTTTCTTCCCATCCTCGAATGCTAAAACGACAACCAGCTATAGAGCTACCTTTGGGAGTAGAATATGTCACAGAGGAGGTTAGCTCTGCGAGCAAAGAAGCTGTTTCCAAACCTCCTGAGGAGCCTGAAACCAAGGAAAGCGATCTTACCAAAAAATCACGGAAGGGGACGAAAGTTAAAGGGTTCATGTATGAATGTAACGTATGTGGTGCTCGGTATAAGAAAAGGGATAATTATGAAGCCCATAAGAAATACTACTGTTCAGAACTGCAGCTCTCAAAGCCACGTTCTTCCATTTCCCATACCTCTTCAGAGACTGAGAAAAATGTCATGGATCCTGACACATGGCCCCAGGTGATGCATTACAAGCTAGGGAGCACTTTGGAGCTTACCCCGCTCCGAAAACGGCGAAAAGAGAAGAGCCTAGGTGATGATGAGGACCCTCCAGCTTTTGAGCTGTCGGATACTCCCTCCTCCAGCACTGGGCCAGGGGCTCAGTTTGCAAACCCGGCATCATCTGACGTCGCTTTAAACCTAACCCGTGAATCCATGAAGTCACCAGCAGACCCAGGGAAATCCGCACCTTCTGATGTCAGTGCCAGCTTCCATTCCAGGAACACCAAACTGGTTTCAAGCACAGAAGGCAAAGAGAGAAGGACAACCTCAAAGGAGATCTCTGTCATCCAGCACACGAGCTCCTTTGAGAAGTCTGACTCCATCGAGCAGGTGAGCAGCTTGGAGGGCGAAGAGAAGCCCACACCACAGTTTCCATCTCAGCCAACTGCGCAGCACAGCCGACCACATCACTCCCTGCAGCCCAAGCTGGTGCGACAGCCGAACATCCAGGTCCCAGAGATTCTGGTCACGGAGGAGCCTGACAGACCAGAAACGGAGCCAGAACCTCCTCCAAAAGAGCCAGAAAAAACGGAGGAATTTCAGTGGCCACAGAGAAGCCAAACGCTTTCTCAGCTTCCTGCAGAGAAACTCCCACCAAAAAAGAAGAGGCTGAGACTGGCAGAAATGGCTCAGTCCTCTGGAGAGTCCAGCTTCGAGTCAGTCTCTCTCACCAGAAGCCCGAGCCAGGAGAGCAGTGTATCCCATGGCTCCAGCCATTCTGTGTCATTCGATCGAGAAGATCACAGTAAGACGGAGCCCAGCAGCCAGCCTCCCGAATCCCACTCCAAGCCTCCAGGTGTTGGCTCCCACATGCTGATGGTCCCAAGCCACCACCACCACCATTCCAGGGAGATGCGGAGATCTGCCTCTGAGCAGACACCCAATGTGTCCCATGTTTCCCAGATGTCGGAGACCCGCAGCAAGTCCTTTGACTACGGGAGCTTGTCCTCCACACCTGCCTCCACTCCTGGCCCCTCCACCTCCTCGGCTCCCCAGGAGAGGAGGAAATGCTTTCTTGTGAGGCAGGCATCCCTCACCAGGCATCCGGAGCATGAGCCAGACCCAGCCCCAGCCCCAGCAGGCCGACCAGAGGCAGAAGACCCAATTCCTTCCTCGAGCAAATCTCCCTCGGCAAGTTTGCCCCATCAGCCGCCATCTTCATCCCCCTTGCCCTCTCACGGTACCTACCCAAGCGATAAGAGCCAGCCAAAAGACAGCCCCCAGCCTGCATATACCCAGCCCTACACAGAAGCCCTACAGGTCTTCCATCCCATCCCCCAGCTAACGCTGCACGAAAAGCAGTACCTCTCCCCACAAGTTTCCATCTTCCCCTACCAGCCCCTCCTGCCCCAGCCGGGGCAGCCTGCAGAGCTCTTTGCTGCACACACCATGTCCGACCTGCTCTCTGCGCAGCTCACCGTGCCCCAGCTTCCCCCTTCCATCTTCCAGACCCCTCCACTGCCCCTCCAGCAGACGCTGCTGCACCCGGGCCCTCTGCACCTTGCTCCGCCGCTGATACCGCACCCCACCGAGGTGCCCTTCAGGCAGCACCCCTCCTTCCTGCCGGTGCACTACCCCAGCTCGTCACCAATCTCCTCTGCCTTTTTCCTGCCTCTTCAGTCTCAGTTTGCTCTCCAGCTGCCCGAAGCTGAGGGACATTTACCACAGCTCAAATCCAGTTTATTCCCAGCAGCAGGGACCTCCAGCCTTTCCCCGTGCACAGAATACAGCTCGGACACTCGGTTGTACCCCCTGACCCGCACGACAAGTCCTTCGGTGCCCGTGTCCACAGCTCAGCTCGTTGTTCCCACGCGGTCCGACCCTGTGGTGTCCCTCGTGGTCCCCGTCCGCATTCAGACCAACATGCCGTCCTACGGGAGCGCCATGTACACCACGCTTTCCCAGATCCTGGTCACTCAATCCCAGTGCAGTTCCTCTTCTATCGTTCTCCCCAAATTCGATGATTGCCAACCCAAGGGCACCCTGGTCTGCAGTGCTGATGTGCACGGCCTTGGGTTTGATCTTGCACAGATGATCACAGAGGAGCAAAGGATTTTCCAGAGCCCGTATCTGAGGGTGCCCTTACCCCTACCGGAGCGAAAGGGCTGCATCCCGCTCACCTCCCCAGCAGACAGCGTCCTTGGGCTGGAGGGAGGCCCGTCCACCGTTGGTGGAAGCAAGAGGATGCTCTCTCCAGCGGGCAGTTTGGAGCTGACGATGGAAACGCAGCAGCAGAAAAGAGTGAAAGAAGAGGAGGTGTCAGAAGCAGAGGGGAAGTTAGAAGTGGTGAAGCCACCCAGTGCAATAGAGGAAGGGAAAAAGCAGGATAAAGCTCACTTTCTTACCAAAAGCCAAGGCAGGGTTGAGGTTGAAACACCACCTAGTTTGTCCTTAGAGCAGTCAGAGCTAAAGGAAACCCCGAGTACTTTGCAGCAAGCCGTGTCCCGGTCCAGTTCTCCAAGCTTTGAGGCACTGGAGGAGTATCAGCAGCCAGCTGGCAAGCAGCCCCTTGTCAAGGCACCTTTACAAAGCGTGAAGAAAGAAGACTCCAAAGAGCCGGTGGAGCAGCCTCCACCAAGCCCTCCAAGCCCTGCACCTCTGTCTGAGGTCCCTTCAAGTGCAATGAAGTCTCGAGAAGGTACGGATATGAAGAAGGTACTTCAGTTCCCCAGTCTCCACACAACCACTAATGTCAGTTGGTGCTATTTAAACTACATAAAGCCAAATCACATCCAGCAAGTCGACCGGCGGTCTTCAGTGTATGCCAGCTGGTGTATTAGCTTGTATAACCCCAACCTTCCGGGTATATCCACTAAAGCTGCCCTGTCCCTCCTGAGGTCCAAGCAGAAGGTGAGCAGGGAAACCTACACCATGGCTACTGCTCCTCGGCCAGAGGCAGGCAGGCTTGTCCCGTCCAGCTCCAGGAAGCCCAAAATGACAGAGGTAATGCAATCCTATATATTTCTCCTCATCTATTTGGATACATGGGAAGAGGGGGATGAGGGATGGGGAATTGCTACTGTTAGTCTAATAGGAATTTGTTCATCCTATTCTCAGTTCGGTAAGTTCTCAGTGAAACTTACAGAGTGAAGAAGCTAACACCCACTAGAATCCCCCCAAAAATGATAATAAATAAAAGGCAAGCCTGCTCCAAAGCAATGTGCCGTATTTCTGTCCTCCAGTTTCTACTTGCCTTGTAATCAAAAGAGCATGTAGGAATCACCACCGCACCACGAACCGCCACTGCTCGAGCACAAAGGATTAGACTTGATTTGCATTTTCTGTCTCGATATTTCAAATAGCTTTACAACTTTTTTTTTTTTTTTTTTTTTTTTTTTTATGAACGCTGTTATAATTCCCTACATTTTGCATGTTATAAATGAAAAAGGATTACCTTGGGGAAATGGGATTCTGTCTGGTTGTGCATCTACTGATCTCACGTTAATGAACATGGAGAGGCATGCTTAAAAGTATTTAAAAATATTAAAGGGAGATTTGCAAAGTGTATTTAGGCTCCCAAAGAAGTGTATAGGCATGCAGTGACATTTATAAAAGTGCCTCAGTAGGTTAGACATGGAGCCTTGTGAAAACACCCATGTCTTTTAGCCCATTTAGTTAATGTCCTTAGCTGTCTGCCAGCTTTTCTGGATACCTAAGGATATTTTATACATCGTCTTTGGAATTAAGAGGAGGGAGGTCAGTGGCTTCGTGCAGGCAGAGCTCGCCAAAGCCATCGGCCACATGGGTGCAGAAGTCTTTAAGATGCTTCTGCTGCATGGACTTTTGTATCTCGCATTGAGGCCAGATTTTTTTCTCTCTCAGTTAATGCTGAACCATACAGATCCCTTTAATCCAGGTCATGTTCATGTAGATTAGCAAACAGAATTGCTCGAAAGACTTTGCAATTTGATATTCATCTCAAGTCAATTTATATTGATGGATTATTCATTTTATTTCTGAATCATGAAATGAACTCTGAATATTAAATTTATCGTAATCGCTGCTGCAGCTGCTGCTTATAAATATGTCTTAAAATGCACAGTAGAGTCGCTGTGATTCAATAAATCTTTATTTCTATTCAGCATTTCCATCATTCTGCAGAAATCCAAAAGGCAGATTTTCTTGGAGCCTGGGGGCAGATAATTACCTGTGCAGTGCAATAACCGCACTAATGCTTGATATTTATGCACTCTTTTTTCGGTGGATTTTATCTGGAGGGGTGTTGTGCCATCCTTGACTTCATTCCCTAATAGAAGTGCCTGTGCTCCTTTGAACTTTGCTCTTTGGCGTGGTGCTAAAATGAACACAAAGCCTTGTGTTTCAGAAATACGACAGACCCTCATATCCCAAAGTTAAAAGCTCAGCTCTACACGGGAGCGGCTCAGCCCCTACCCATCAGAACACCTATTTCACTGCATGCATTTACTCAAAGGCTGACAAACCTTTTAGACAAAACCCTACAAAAGTTGCAGTTCTCACAGCGCAGTTTGCAAAAGCAAGGGCTTGTCCTGCAAAATCCACCTAGAAAACGGCGTAGCCTCACTTTAACATTAATACCTGCTGCTGGAAGGAGTGGGTTTTGCAGGAATTACGTTAATTTCAATGGGGATAAATTGACCTCATGCCAAGTCAAGAAACGTTTTTAATTAGATGATCAGTGGGAGTGAAATCCCCAGTTTAGTCTCTGCGATGCTTATGACTGGCACAGATTAAGAAGCTGCTGGTTACTCAGGAAGACGCGATTTCCCGGAGCTGCGTAGCAGTGGCATCAATCACAGGTTGAGAGTTCAACCTTCAGTTAACTCCAGCTACTTTCCTTAAGTCTTTTCTTCCTTATGGAACTATAAGCTGTCAGTCAACACAGCAGAAAATGTAAAAAAGCTCTGATATTTTGTACAATTATGCATGCAGCAAGCTACCAGCGAGCAGTAGTACTGTGTATACTGTCTACGTACTTGGCTTGATTTCTAAATTGCCAGTGGGATTTACTGAGCAGATCAATTCTGAAGTGACTGTAGGCTGCAGTGTGCATGTAGGGATGGTTAATTACACTGTATCGTGCTTGCACAGTTTGTAAATTAAACGAGATTGTAACAGGGGGTAGTAGTGACTGTATGATTTTGGCTCTCCACGGTGCCTTTCATCTGTCTATGTTTTGTGCTTTCAAAAGTTGCAATAAATAAACCTCATGCTACATCTAGAAAGTCAATTGTTTTGTATTCCTCAAGGAACTGAACTGGGAAGGCTTTCACTAGCGTTGTTGTGGACGTGTAGCTCCCATCAGGAGGTGAAGTCATAGTGCTCCATGTTAAGTTTTCAGAGGTGCCACTGATTGGCTCCGAGCACAGAGCACATCCCCATAAAATCATAGAGATCCATCTGTGCTGTTAAATTGTTGTAATGGTGCCTGGCCCCATTCTGGCCTGGGTGGATAACCCACGTGGTGCCCAGGAACATCAGGGGAGGTTGGAGGAGGCATCTTGGAAGCATCCATGGGGCTGATGGTGTGGAGTTGGGATCATCTGTGTGAGCTGGCCCAGGGCAAAGAGCAGCCCCAGGTCCCACGGAACTTTTCAGGTCTCTTTTTGAGCTCTGTGGCTTCTCTCTAACCAGGGGAGACAAAGAGGCACCTGGTGAGTGCTCTGTTCCCTTGAGATAAGTGCTCAATCACCCCGAGAGCTGCCACTGTCTCCAGTAGCCATAGAATCAAAGGTGACCAACTCAGATTTAAAATTCTACAGGCAGGAATTCCTCTCCTGACCCTATGTCTTTCAAACCCTCTCTCTTCTTCAAGAAATAAAAAATGAAGTGAGAATGTGGGTGATTCAATTGTACTTCAAAGATGGTTTTGCATTTATGTAAAATGTAACCTGGGTAAAAGGCAGCCCACTTCCCTCTCGCAAAGCTTTGGAGACCCATTATTCAAAGCTTTGGAGACCCATTATGTGTAATGTTAGGTTTTAACAGGGAAACTTCCCAAGATTCCATTCCAGGTGTGAGAGCTCCACTTGCGTTGGGCAGAGGCAGGGAGGCAGCTCTGACATTTCAGTCCATTTACCTTAACAGATAACATGACACGTGCAAGATGAGATGTCAGCACACGGCTCAGACCTGGTTATGAACAAAGGGTGGCCAGGGGTAGCAGTGAGAAAGGCAAACTCACCCTGGGAACGTGTGGGGAGGTCGAGGGTTGTTTTCTCCCATTGGTTTTGTGGCTTTCTGTGCACGGCGCCCTCGGCAGCAGTTTAGTGAGAGGAAATCACCCACAAGCTCTGACTGTCGAGTGATTTACATCCAGCTTAGGTGGCCCAAATCCAAAACTGTGTGAGTGTGTGTGCGCGAGGGGGAAATCCAGGGGTTGAGGTTAAATATATGAATTCTAGTCTGCTCTCAAGATCTTTATTCATATTAAGGGAGAGGATGATCCAAGGACAGAGCAGTGAATTTGGGGACAGAGACCCATGGCCGTGCCAGATGCTCAGATTCACCCCAGCACCTCCCTGGATAGCCCTGAGCCACCATGCATCTAAACAGTACTTCCAAGAGTCCATTGTAAACATAACCCAACCTGCAGGGCTCAAAATCCAGAAGCAGGAACCGTGTTTCTTGAGATGTTGTCCTGTCACGAGCAGCCTGTGTGATGGGCTGCTGTTTCAACCTGCAGTGTTTGGTCTGTGGAGTCTGTAGAGTGATGTTGTATGTAATCAATGATTGTTTTGCTCTTTTGGGGAGATAGGTTCATTTGCCTTCGCTCCTTTCTAATGAAGGTCGAAAAGATATAACTAGAGCTGAGAAGGAAGAGGATAAAAGAGGAAAACCAGAAGAAGAGGCTGTTGTAACCAAAAGAGGGGAGCCAGTCAGGATCAAGATCTTTGAAGGAGGGTGAGTGTCAATTTTATTTCTCTTTTTTTACTGTTTGTATAGGAGTTGTTGGTTATAGTGATGGCAAGTCAGTGGAGGTGCTGTGTGGAGGCCAGGTATAGCTGGATTCCAGATCTCCTTCAGCAGCCACCTTGCAAACCCAGGCTTCGAGATCAGCAGATACTTCAGACTGCATTCATGTTCTTTTCTGAGTTGTCTTCAATTAAGAGCCCCCTTGATCTCATCTGTGAGCAGGTGGTTGAGCGAAGACAGCTGAAGAGCACAAATGCATCTTGCAGCTGTCTCTGACGTGGCAGAGATGCTCTCCATGTCTTCTGCATCCTTCCACAGCCTTCTCCTGAAAATGAACTTCCTGATGGTTGTTGCCATTGTAATGAGAAACTGGGGAGCTCCTTCCTTGGGTTTTCGATGGGGGAGCAAAGAACCATTGTATATATGTGATTTTAAACCCAACTGAAGTAGCTCAAACCAGAATGGATGCAAGGTCTAAATTTGATGCGTATCTTTATTCTTAGGTCCAAGTAATGCAGAGTGCTATTCTATAATTCAGCACTGGCCTAATATTATTGTTTATCTTTTCAAAAATGAAAAATCAGTTAATGAGTAGCATGTCTGTAGGATGCAATTAGTTTCATACTTCAAGATCATCCTTCCTGTGTGTTGCAGAATCCTGAGCAGGATTCATCAGTTCTTTTGTTGCCATTGGGTGGTCTTGGTTTTTGTGTGCTAGAAAAAGGCTTTAATTAGTCAGTGGTTGTGGTTTTCTCTCTGCTGTTACCTGTTGAAGTTTGCTTTTATTTTAAAATATTTCATTAACGGATGATCAAACCATCTAACCAGAGGAGTAAAGCGGTGCTGTGTGAGAGGAAAGCTGCTTGTTGGCTCAGGACTGCTCACCTCTCACCCAGACTGCATGCACAGCTCGGGTTTAGGTGTGTGTTGGCAAAGAGTGGTGAGCACTGAAGGCCAACCCTGAAAGGAAAAGCCCTTCCCTGTCACCTGCCCTCAACCTGTAATGGTTATGGCAAAGTGATTTAGGAAGGGAGCCCAGGGGGTGGCAAGAAGGCAGCAATGAGTGCACTGCTGTCATCCTTCTGTTGCATGCAGGGCCATGGGACCAAACGAGCGTTGGGTTTTATTGCCTCAAATCTCCATGAGAAGCCTCCATTTCCTGGGTAATCCAGGACTCCTTCCTAAGTGTGATTAAGGAGGCTCACCATTAACATGATGGGAAAATCACCCTGCCCCTCGCAGAGCTGCTCCACGGAGGTTTTTTGGGGACAGTGCTTCAGTGCCACATCTCCATGTCCCCCGTGTCCCGAGCAGAATGGGAAGGGAGTCACATTTTCTAAATGACAGACACAAAATAAAGCAACTTTTCCAATATGGTGTGTATAAGCCAGGATCAGGGAACGTATTAGTCATCCTCAACGTATGCTATGTTTTATTTTAAAGTTCCTGTAGCGTCAGCTTAAAGCAGCCGCCCTTCTGGATATGAGACAGAATATAGTAGCTGCTTAATGCCAAGCACAGGCACAAGTGTAAGGCACCAGATTGGAGAAATGCATTTCACATCTCAACAAGATGGTGTGCACACTGCTGAGAGGTCGGGCAGGGCAGGCTGTGCTCCCAGGGTGCTGCTACAGAGCTGGTGCTTTGTGCCACAGCCCCAAAAGCTTTCTGACATTGAATCCCTTGGTCTCAGCAGCTCAAATCTGCAAGGATGTTTTCTTACAGATGAATCTGTGGGTTGCTTAGTGCTTTGCACAAGATGCTAAACGGATCAGACGTATTCCTTGCCATCTCCTGCAAATGTTTCATCAAATTGCATCCATCCTCAAGATGTTAATTCACCTACTTTATTTCCCCTCCATAAATATTCCCTCTTTTGTTTCATTCTTCCCTTATTTATCAGTTTCACGTGATCTGTTCCAGGCTTGACCCATCCTTCCATTGCAGAGCAGTTGGTTTCAAATCTTTTGAAGCCAACCTGTGCTTTTTTGCCTCTACCACGGAGGGTGATTATAAAGAAATTCAAGCACTCCTACACAATTTGAACTTGCTGTATCTCTTTTAGCTCCATCTTCCTCTCAGTTTTTTTTTTTTCTTTGAGCTCTTCCCTTTCTCAATGCTATTTTCAGCACTTGCTTTTTCTCCCACTGTACATCCTTCTTCCAGCCCTATTTCTGCCTTTCTCCTATTCCTGCCTTGCTCACAGCACCCAGGACCAGCTCTGCTCCTGGCCAGAACCTCATTCCCTGGCTTCCAGAAACCAGGAAAGCCACATTTCATGCTTCCATCACACCTGATGCCCGTCTTTAAGGAACAAAGTGATGAACCTGCTGGAGTCTCTAGAGCTGTGCTCTCTCTCCGTGTTGTGGCTTTGGTTTCTTTGGGATGCAGGGAGAACACGTGTGGCTCTGCCTTGGCTCTTCCACAGTTAAACATAGATGGAGTGTGCAGTTTTGGGTGGGCTCCTGTTTGTATAATGTTTGCAAACAAGTCTTAAGCTCTATATGTAATTTCATATGTAAGCTCTATATGTATGTTTCAATGTATGCTCATATATATATATATACGTTTCAATATAAGCTCTATATGTAATTTCAGCAGTGGATTTGTATGGAAAACCCTGGAATTTTATAGGACTGGGTGCACCTCTGCCATGGCCAGCGTTTGCTCCCATCATGAGCACCCATGTACTCAACAAACAGCAAAGAGGTGGGAGCTCAGCATCCCACGCACAGACTGGGCACTGCACTGCCTTGTTAGGATGTATTGGCAGAACCATGCTGTCAGGCAGCTTGTACTCCTCAAGGAGCACATAAAAATATCCACTGGCCTTGTCCTCAGGGTTGCCACGGTGGTTGTGAGCAGTGAAAATGAGCTCTGAAGGTCATGCTGGCCAGCACAGTTTCAGAAGTGCCACGATTCCTCCCTCTGTGTCACCTTCATCAATCTGCTCTGGAGTTTCGGGGGCGCTGGGACCATTCTGAAATCTTACATCATGAAACTGTAGATTGGTATCGACCTGATTTGAAAGTGAGGTCCTTGATGGTATCATGGGCTTGTAGGGAAATGTTGCCTGTTTACTGTGCATTAGCATCTTCATGATGAAATCTGATAGCGACAGGGGTCAATATGTGTCCTCTGCTTCACAGCCACATCTCTGTGCTCTTATGGAGCCCACTGCATGGCTCTTTGGGGTCACTGACTGCAACTAGTAGGGAAAGCAATACCAAGATATAAGGGTTAAGAACAGCTGACGCTAACTGACATCCCCAAAGCAGCATCATGTAAGATGAGTACTTCAAAGGGAAGGCAGAGGTGCTCTCTGTGGGAACTGCTCCGCTCTTTTTTTCTGTAATCAGGAAAAAAAAACCACATGTGGTTGCAGTGTAATGGTCACAGCCCCGAAGCTTCCTTTCATTCACACCATCCCATGTGTGCAAAGCCGCACATGAGCAAGAAGAACCCATAGTGGTGTAGTGCAGGGTATCTTAACACTGAGAAAGATGCTCTTGGTGCTGTTATGACCCAGCTGCTCTGGACTTTGGTCTGATTCAGACATGAATCTGGGCCCTTCACTCCTTTTCCTCACCAATAAGTAACAGGGTCGTGTCTTTGCCAGCCATGGGTTCTTCTGAACTAGAGTCGTGGGTCTCCTCCACCTTAAATCACTGCTCTGTGAGTCAGAGTGAATTCCTGTCCCACAGCCCCTTCTGCCTAACACAGTGCATATAACTGGGGGGACTGCATGAGGACTGACCACTGAGCTCCTGGAGAGCCCTGGGATTGGGAGGGGAGAAACTATTGCCTCCATGCTGCAAGGCTGCTTATGGGATTTTAGGCAGGCAGGAGGGAGATGGGGACATCACCAGACAGGTGGGAGATTTTTTTTTCCCAGTGCTGAAGGAAAACAGAAAATCCCTGGGTCTACTTTATCAGACTTGAACATGATTACTAATTAGAGGGACAAAAAAAAAAAAAAGCAACCTTTTGCAACCCATTAGCTGTGTGCATTCCTCGCTCCCTGCTCTCCTCCTGCTGCCGCTGGGATCTGCGGTCGGTTCCTCCGGGTGATCTCACTCCATTTCTATGACCGGCCACAGAAACTGCAGCTTCCCACCCCCTGCTGACACACACCTCCCGGAAAATCCCTGGCACAACAATGCAGGAGTTTTATTACCCTGGAGAAAGCCCGCTCTGTTCAACAAGCAGACTTTCTCAGCCTGTAACCCCAAACCCCTGCGCCGAACCCGGTTCGTTCAGGGGATTTCCTCTGCTGCTTAGATGAGTTCTAAGAATTCATTATGTTTATTTTGCAGGAGTCATTTATCCCAAAGACATTAATTTGAGCACACAATTAGCGGCAGAGGCGGAGTCTGTCTGTATCTCCTCCAGCTGCACTGTGCATCAACGGTGCATGGTGCTCCTTTGCTTATCTGCTCCAGTCTTATGGGGGAATGCACTCCATGGCCCCAGGGTGGTGCCTCACATATGACATGAAGCAGTCATATTTCACAGCATAATCATTTCTTGGGTGAAAGTAAAGAATTCCTGAAATTTTCTTTTTAAATAGAAAGTGAAAGGGGTTTTCCTGCTGCTGTGCAGGGGAGGGTGGGATTGGTATGAATGCTGTTCCATTGGGGTCAGAGTGCCAGACTGACCTCTGGCTGTTAATCTGAGCATCTTGTGGTCGGTTGCTGGATTTTCCCTGCTTCCAGGAGTGCTGAGGAGGCATTGCTCAGCCCTGTGGCTGCACAGCCCCATGGAAAATGTGGTCCTACCTGTGTCAAGCTGCACACTAAAATGTGGTTTTAAAACTTTTAAAGCCAAGTCATCAGCTTGTGCACAGGTATTTATCCTGCTTTTGTAAAGGACCTTTAAGCAGATGTGTGAATTTTCAACACATCAGACTTGACAACAAATGGAGAGCTTTCATGCCTTGAGGTCTGAGGCACACAGCCCTATTGCTCAGACAGAGCTGAGGGTGCTCAGCCACCGTGGGTTGGGCATGATGGGAAAAGGGAAGGGGAGAGCAATCCCTGATTTTGCCATATGAAAATGAGACATCACATAAAATGATGGCAGCTCTCTGAGAATCCTCCCCAATGGAGCCTCCAGTTCCCTGGATGGGACAATCCATGTTCATAGGGTTTGGAGCAGCCTGTGGGGTTGGAGTGCTCCCACTTGACAGGAGCTGGGCTCGTGGTTCCACTGGGGAAGAACACATCCCAGTATCCTCATCCCAGTAAAAGAGCGTAAGATCTCATTGAGCACCATACGTTTACACTCTGTTTTTTTCTTTTCATAGCACAAGCAAAGCACATTTTCTGCTTAAAAAGCTAACAATCCCGAGAAGACAAGACACAGGGTGGCAATTTAAGGAAGGACGGATTTATGAATGTTACCGCTGCTGACAAGATGAAAGGAGAGATGGTTTGAAGAGCCAGGTTGCAGGCAGTGAGGAAGGCTGCCTGAAGGCTGCATGCAGGAATAGCAGCAATGAAAAATGGCAACTAGAGAGAAAAATGGCAACTATTTTCAAAAAGAAAGGAATGTGTTCTTTTTGCTTTGAAAATCATTGCCTTCTTACTTTAGAGGCTGTGTGGAGAGAAGGTTACACTCAACCCGAAGCAAATGATTTCCCCACCCCATAATGTGTCTTTAAGAAAATTTGGATTTTTACAACTTTTTAATTCTGGTCTTACTTAAGCAACATTTCTGCCTGATAACTCAGGTTGTTGCCAAGAAACTGAAAAATCGGTTGTTTTTGGAGGTCTGCTCAGGAAATCCTTTCTTGGAACAGGAGCTGCGAGGTACACGGCAGGAAACGGAGCGTGGAAGAGGAGGAAAGCACAGAGCTGGGCAGAGCAAAGCAAAGGTGCCACTCACTTGGCTTCAACCCCAGGGACCTCGCTCTGTTGATGTGTGGGATGAGGCTGGCAGAGCTGACGTGGTTCCTTTTGGAGGAAGGTTGTGGGGCAGCTCTGAAATGGCTCCAGCTCTCGAACCCACTGCTCTCACAGGTGGTGCCATGTGCCAGGAGCTCTTGTATCAGTAACCTGGCAGTAACTTCGGGTTGTTAACCCGAAAACAGGTTATTAATGTCTGTTGGGAGCAGCTTCTGGTTGTGTAAGCAATGCTGAAGCATCATGCAAGATCCCAAATGGGCCTTTGGGGCAGAGCCCAGAGCTTGAAGCACTTTGTATTTCCTTGCTTTTATGACAGTGTTTACACTCTGTGAGTTGATAGCCACCATAAATGCTCCTCAAGGCTCTGTGCAACGTGAATCAGCATCATTCACATCCAGTCTCTTCTTTACTACCTCCTTATGGATGTGGGTGCAAAAAAGCATTACATCCTCTACGTTTTGGCCAACTGATCACAGATCCACTCTCAGTTCCCATCCCAGGCCTGGATGAAGGAATGCTCACGAGCACATGGAGCGCTCACACCAGTGCTGCCCATCCCTTCCCTCGGCTCCTGGTGGCAGGACATCCCTGCATGCTGCCAGCTCTCCTTCAGCGCCAGCTGTGTTTGCACTGAGCAGTTCCTGAACACGCTGTTCCCTGAGCATATCCTGCAGACAGCTTGGTGGTTGGAGCAGATCTGTGTGGCGGTGCACCCCTCCTCTGCCTGTGACTCACTGTGGCTCTGGGATAAGTCGTTCTGCTCCCTGTGCTCCCATTCCCTTCCTTGGGAGAGGGGACATCGATTCACCTGGTGCTAAGCTTGCTTATCTGCTTATCTAATATTCCTCAATGGGAATTGTTATTGTTTTACCCCATTTCCTGCCCTGAAAATCTTGTCGCTTTGCTTGACAATTGGATTCACTCTGCAGCTTATGCCTGTTTTCCCAGGAAATTAGACAAACACAGAAGGATTCAGTCTGGGCTGTTGTCTGGCTTTCTTTATTATTCTTCCTAAATTATTTTCTGTACAGCCAGCCCACTTTCTTAACACATCTTTCTGGCAGGCGCTCATAATGCTGCTTGATGCTAATTTCCCACAGACAGTTATTAAGAAAAATTATCTCAGCTTCCCGTGTGACCGTGTGTGGGATGCACACCTTTCTGCACTGGGCTCTTTCCTGAATAAGGATGCCTGTGAGCATCCATCCAACCTGCCTCTTGGCTTCCCTGTGCAGTGCACTTGGAGTGAGGCAGAGACCTTGGGTGCGCAGCATTCCCCATGGGGTTTTCCCAGCACCTAATTCTGTTCACTGTGACATTTAACCTCCTCTGTGTTACACAAGGACAAGACTTCCCATTTGCTGTCATCTCAAATGAGGAAGAATATAAAGTTAAATAATATAATGCAAGACAGTGTCTTTGACGCCATGCAGTGGTGCCTGGTGATGGCCAACCTGCCTTGCTGGCATCCCATTGCACCTTCGTTTGGGGAACGGAGTGCTCCAGATGCCAGACTTGTCAGTCTCCCATTGTAGCACTGAATTAAAGGTCTGTTATTAATTGCGTATGTTCTAGTAGCTGCTTGGCTTATGACACTTATGACATCCAAAGTTAGGTCCAGCAAGATAACCAGGAACAGAGACCAACAAGTGTGTGGGTTACTGGGGTGGGAAGCAGCACCATTTTCTTTCCTTCTTCATTGGAAAGACAAGTTCAGGTCACTGCAAGCAAAAAGACAGGATGGGAGCACTGCATTGCTTGGGACCTCTCCTCTCTGCCCTGCAGAGAAATTGGAGATCTACCGCTCTCTCCCTGTCTCCATCCTCTCTCTGCAGAAGAGGAGACAAGGAGGAATGATGGTGTTGGGTGTTTTTATTCCAGACCTCATATCTCTTCTGGGGGTTGACCAGACCATTCCACATGTCTGAGGTGAAGCCTGTGGCCAATGTGACACTGAAGTCCAGGAAAATGATTTGTAATCATGGAGAAAATGAATGGTTACCTGTGCACTGGTGGCATTTGGCACAAAAGAATTACCAAGAAGAACTGAAAAACAGCATTTATAGAATCATAGAAGCATTATGGTTGGAAAAGACCTCTAAGACCACCACTTCCAACCTCAAGCCTGATGCCCACTGACCACATCCCTCAGTGCCACATCCCTGTGGTTCTGGAACACCTCCAGGGACGGTGATACCGTCACTCCCTGGGCAGCTGTGCCAATGCATCAGTGCTCTTTCTGAGAAGAAATTGTTCCTGATATCCTGCCTGACCATCCCTTGGTGCTGACCTCTCATCTCATCACTGTTACCTACGAGAAGAGACCAGCCTCCACCTTGCTGCAACTTTTCAAATTATTCTTCCCATCTAGGTCAAAAAGTACCACCAGGGGCTGCAGGACCAGGACTGCTGGCAGAGCAGCGTGAGAAGTCAGAGAAGTTGTGATATCCAAGAACACAGAGAGGGACTCAAGCATTTCACAGTGCCTTGGTCAGATGGCTGAGGGAAAGCCAGTGGAAAGGAAGGGTGTGATTTGATCAGGCAGTTTTGGCAGATGAGTTAGGACAGAGAAAGTAGAAATTGGTTAAAAGGAAAGAGACTGTGATTATTCAAGCAGGAGAGGGTCAGGCTGGCTGGAAGGTCTCAGCAAAGGGAGAGGGGATGGGATGGGATGAAGAGAAAAAAAGGTATGAGCTGATGTCAGGAAAGTGGAGAGAAAAAGTGGATGAAGGTCAGAGATGATCTCAGGATTCAGGAAAAAATGTAATAGGAATTGACACATACAGGTACCAAGTAAACATGACTCATATGTGTACTTCTCCAACATTGCACATGCTCTCAGTTTCATAAGAGCAAGCATTTTTTTTCTTCTTTTTTTTTCCAGTTTAACAAAAGGCAGTTGGGTGCTTTCCTTGGTTGAAGTTTTGAAAACGATAGTCTAAAAGAATCTGTGTGGAGTCCTGATGTGAGGCTGCGCTCTCCTGGGCTGCCCTTCTGCATCTCGGACTCACAGCCATGACACAACGTCTTACTTTGAGCCACTGTCTGATATGGCCAAGTGTCTGGAATAATAAAGTCTCCATGTGAGAGGGCTGCATGTGGGCTTGTGGCAAATATCAAGACTGTGGGCTTTGCACTTCACTGATTCAGTGACACAATCTCCCCAATTAATTCAGCGGAAAATTTGAGAAGGCGAACGTTTTTACCAGCTTTACTTAGGATTATCCAGTTGTTAGCATCTGCACATCGAGCAGCCTGTCCTGTACAGCACCGTAAATAGACACCCTTTAATAGATTCCAAGTACTGTGCAATCAATTAGAAACCCAGTGTTCAAATAGACAGACCCAGAGCTGACTGCCTGCTGCTCAATCCGTATCCCACTAGGTAAATGGCAGGAAAATGACTCTGAGAATATAATTCTGGCTGTTTGGGACTTCCTTTTCTGTCCCTTCCTAATGATGAAAACATTACTTTTGAGCAGATAGATCTCTTCTCAAGGCAGATGTTAATCTGATTCCTGCTCATCTGTTTCTTTTCTTGTTTTGTTTTGTTTTTAAACTCATCCCAAATGTTGTAGTTGGTTTTCAACTGTCTTAAATGTCAATCAGAGAATCCCAGTGATGGCAGATGGATGTGAAATTCTTGGGATTGTTCTGCATGATGGTGGAGGAATGGTGGAGTCCTGACAGTAAAATGTGCCTAAATGATATTGCATCTTCTCAGCCTGTTTTTCTGCTATTTAGAATTTATGCTTGGTTTTCAGTTTTAGCTTGTTTTTGAGGAGGAGCTCACTGGGGGCACAGGCACATGCATCTCAAACCTGGAGCTGATCTGAGCCCAGTGATCTCTGGGTCATAAAGTGCTGTAAGGCAGCTGTCAGCCCAGCTCAAGTTCTCCAGGATGGAGGAGAAGGAAAAAGCTGTGATTGCAAACTGCAAGTGCTTAAAGTCATTTCCCTGACCCGAAGGACCTACTGCTGCTCAGGCATTTATGCAAAATAAACTGAGTGATGAAGGAGGGTAGAGTGCGCTGTCACCCTTCAAAAACATGTGAGAAATCCTAGCATATGTATGGAAAAATGTGAATCCAGACTGACTGTAACTGTGTGTTTTGTGAGTAGACTCGTGTGTCCTAAGGAGAAGTTTTTGCTGCTCTCTTTCTGCTGTTTATTCTAGTCTAGAAATAAGACTGAAGAACAGCAAGCTGTATATAGATTGGAAACTGGAGAGCTCCAGTGTGGGGTAACAAGCAAGATCTTGCCTTGTTCTTCTGATGATGTTCACCTGAGAGCTCTGCACGGTGACTGGGCTTCCTAGAGGTTCACGAGTTTTTGATTGCCTGGGTCCTTGTGTTTCCAACTGTCATTCTGTACATGGTATGTCAAAAATGAGGGGGGTCATCAGGTGTGAGGAGCTAATTTCATAGAATGATAGAATCATAGGGGTTGGAAAAGACCTCTAAGGTCATCAACACCAAACTGTCAGTTCATCACCATCAAGTTGTTAATAGACCTTCCTGTTTGTTGGGTGCCTTGGTTTCTTGGGAAGCCTGGGAACAACTGAGCTGGTTTGGGTGTCTCTTAGTAGGCCTGTGCATAGTAGTGGCGTTTTCAAAGATCAAGTGTTTCTCACAGGTGTCTTTGATCAACACTTAAACCACTGGTTTTTCATGTTTGTGAGTATCATCTTGTATTCTTATTCAAACAAACCATTTAATTGCAGAACTGAGATTCAACTCTCTGCATTTCAGTCCCCTTGCAAGACCAAACAGCGCTTTCAAACATCAGGTTCTCTGCAAAGCATTGGGCTAAGAGTGCCACAGCAGCCTGATTGTTTTATAAAATGAGAACTTACCCCAGATGTGAAAGGAGCAAAACCCTTTGGTACAGAAAATAAATCCCTCATGATGGCAGGAGAGCTGTGGTGGGACCAGGGACCTGTGGGCTGCAGGTGTTTGGGGTGAGCAGTGGGGAGAGACATTGTATGGCATGAAGTCCATGTGTTGCAGCTACATAAAAATGGGATATCGGGAGTTTAGGGTAAGGATTGATCAACTTTTCACAGTTCAAAAAGATGAGGGACATTTGGTATAGTGGTGTAGAATGGGATAAGTGATTTCTTTTTCACTTGGCTTTGGTATGCCCTCAGTTTGTGGATATTTTCCTTTTTTTTTTTTTCCCCAAAAGGCTGTAATGTACCATAGTAACATCTGTGTATATGGGAATATAGGACATCAGTACAAAAAAAAGCTAATTAGTTTATTTAGCCAGAGTACCAATGGGCTGAAGTTTTAGAGTGGAAGTGTGCTGGTTTTACCACAGAGTATTATTTATAACAGTAATTTATTGGGAATTCAGATCTTCATATGTTGCATCTTGAGCTCAGTTTATTGAGCTGAAAGCTGAGCACACTGATTAAGATTAAGATCTTCAGAGGTGCTGAGCAATGGGCAGGGCTGATTGCAGTTGCCCTAACTGTGGGTATTTGTGCCTTTGCAAATTGGGTCTTCGTGTAGATGTCACCAAATGGGCTTAATAAACTCACAGCAATCAAGAGTGAAAACTGTGGCCCTTCTGCACAAGCCCGCTGTTGAAGCTGATTGTAAATGAAGAAAGTGCTAATATGTGGTGAAGGGTACTTGTAGGAGGCAGCAGGCTGCAGAAATAGAGGAGCTCTGGGAGCCGCCAGTCCTGTCCTGTGCTTGAGCCACAGGTCTGTGAACATTTACAGTTCTGCAGCTTGACTTCTTCAGCAGAGAAAGCCGCAGCGATTTCTGATGCCGCACCGCCGGTCCCTGGTGCGCGGCTGCTTTGCAGTGTGTAAATCTCCGAGGCACCTCAGCATAAAACACACACGAATCTCTCTGCTAAAGGTGACGGAGGTTTTATGTCTTGCAGTGAAGAGCAGTGATTTAAAATAGCTTCTAGCTCTGCCCCCGCTTCGGAAGGGGCCTTCACGGTCCTCCTCTGGAGAGCAGAGGCCGTGTCAGCACTAACAGCAGCCGGTTATTTTTGCACAGTCCCCGCAGCCTTCCTGCCATCCCTTCCAAAGTGTCACCAGCACCGCCGAGGTCACATCTGGAGCAGCGGGTTCGCGAACCCTGCCTGGAATGGGACGGCTCCGTGCTGCTCCACAGATGGCCCCGTGCAGGGAAGTCCCGGCTGGATGGCGATCCCACAGGGGCTGGTGGCTGCGGGCAGCTTCCTGCCGCGCCGTGTTTATCCAAGAAAGGGGAAGGCGAGTGGTTTCGAGGAGGAGTCGCTTCGGATTCTTGCGGGCTTTGATGTCGCCTCGGATTCAGACAGCAGCACGTCTTCCTATAGACCCGGCCGGAGGCAATCCCACCGCCCCATGTGAAGATGTGGGGGTGAGAGACCCCCGGGGAGCCTCTGCGTGTCCTTGGGAAAAGTGCCACAGCTGTAGAAAAAACACAAACGGTTGCTGCTGTGACTTCCTGGAGAGAAACGGGAACGTATTTTGCTCTCAGCAGAAGTGAGCATGATATACGGGCACTTTTGACATGCAGACATGCAAAACAGAGAGAGAAAAAGTTCTAGGCAACAATTTATGTGTTGTGTTTTTTTTTGCTTTTTTTGTTGTTTGTTTGTTTGGAAGGAAAATATCCTGAAATGTTGGTGCAGAGAGGGATTTCCTGAGGTATGTGAAGAATGGCCTTTGCGCCCTGGATATAGCACTTTATGAGCAGACTGGATCTTGTCTGCCATCCGCCCTTACTGCTGATCGTGTCGAGACCCCTTCCAGGTGGGAACTCCTCTTGAAGGAGACAACGGAGATCTCTTCCCATTCCCTGGGTTCTCATACTGTTGGAAGAAACCACAGTGTGCTGCAAGTCATCCATCCTCAGCGCCGTGGCATGGTTGCAGTCAACACCATTCCTGCTGTTATCTGGGGAAGCCTCAGTCTGTGTAGGGCTTTTCCCTTCTCTTTGCATTTTGCCAACTTTTCTTGCAGAATGGCTCTGAAGTGCAACCTTTCCTACCTGTATACAGAAGTAAAATTCACCAGCTGCTCACACAGCTCCTCTGCAGTCCTGTTCTGCATGCTTGCAATATCATTCTGGGTCTGTCTCTGTTTTGAAAAATTGGGAAGAAAAGTAATTTCCTTGTGCTATGTCTACATAGAGTCCTCTTTGCGTCCGTTTTTGATGACAAAATAGCCCTTCCTGCTCTGAATGGTGATAACACTCTCCACTCCCGATGTATTATTTCTACAACCTTTCTTCCCTGCTGGAAAGAGCTCTCTGAAAACATCTGCTGACCTTCTTCCTCCTCCTTCAGCTCACCTCTGCTCTGAGATGTCTGTCTGCAGAAATGATGGCAACATTTAGACTGCGTGTCCCAGCATATCACACCGACCTACATCCTCCTGTTGTTTTCCCTTGCTATCCACCGCTGCCCATCTGCTATCTTTTTGTATGTCCTTGGGGCTGGATCTTGGTAAATTAGTTTTTCACTCTGTGTTCACTGTCTGCACAGTAGACCTGTAGGCACTGCGTTATGATAAGTAATAGGGATCTATCTTTGAGAAGTATTACTCCTTCATGTGTGCAAAGTGCTGTGCAGAAGGGGTCTGGCTTGGCTGCAGGAAGCTCGTTAGGGGACCTAATGAGAGCAGCCAGCCCGTGGTGCGGGAACACAAGCGAGAGCTCCGCTCCTTTTAGGATCTGCTTTCAGTTGCTCCTGCTTCAGCCTGGAGGTGCTCCAAGTGAAAGCCCCTGCAGGTCATCAGCAGGCAACAGTGCTCTCAGGGGCTCTTTTAAAATTTTTTTATCCTGGTTAAACTTGCTCCTCCTCCCCCAAACCTTACAATCTTCCACCATTAGCACACGCGACCATTGGCACGTTCTCCTTCTGCGAGACTTCCATGGGAACCTTTCCAAGGAGGACTTCTTTCACAGCCCCTCTCAACCCACAGGGGAGGTGACCGGACCTGTCGCGTTTTCCATCACTGACCTGGGAACTGCTCTCCTCCTGCCTCCCACCCCACCTCCTCCATGCTACCGACTCGTCTCCATGCTGCGGATGGAGGGACCGCATCCCTGCCTTCCTCCTTTCCCAGCTGCATTGCTGTGGAGTCTGTGATCTCACCCACGAGCATGGCAGGACGGCTGGGAACAGCTGGAGCCTTGTGGTCCCGCGGTCCTCGCAGGAATTTCTGCATCCTGGAGGAGTGGGAGCTTCCCGCGGGAGAACGGCACTGAACGGAGAGCGCTGTCCCGTGAGAACAGCACTGCTGCTGGGGTTTGCAGAGGCATGCAGCCGTTATCTGAAGCTATAGAGCTGCATCTGTAGAAGTGGTTCCTAAAATTAGCAGGCTGATGTGGGACTGTGTGGCTGACTAATGTTTAGGGACTTGTAGAAGAAATCACCTAGGGTGTGCATGCATACTCTTTAAGCTACAGAAGAGTGTGCTCTTGGCACAATCATGTTTTTTCTTCTGATTATTATAATCATTATGCACTGAAACGTTTTGTACAGCAGTCGTAAAACACGCCGGCTAACAGCAGATGCCTGAGAGAGAAGGATTTTTACTTCTTTTTTTAAGTTCAGTTGCTGAAAAATGACTGGGGAAAAAAAAAAAAAAAAAAAAGCATTATGGGTTTTCCAGATTTTTTCCTCAGTAATTGTGGTATCTAATGTGTTTTTTTGATTTGAGGCTAAAAGATGATGGTTTTGAGCTGTAGGTCCTGCAAGCACAACTTTGGCTCTGCTCACCTCCTCACACATCATCATGGGTAATGCAGGCTCTGCCCCTGGTTACCCCTGCGCTGCCCTGTTTCCTTCAATTGCTTTGCAAGGGCGAGCGGAGCTGCCTAAATTGTTGTGTTGATTATGTGCAAGAGAGAACAGGATCCAGCTCCCTCTCTCTGGGCTGCATTGGTTTTTTGTAGGGATAGCGAGAGAAGAAGGAAAAAATCACAACGTTGTGAAATTGCTGAGCTCAGAGTTTCTGTCTCAGAACGTGCCCTGGGAGGAGCAGTGCGATGGGAGGGGGAACCTTCAGAATCGCTCGCCAGCTGTGGTGAGAGCTCCTGTGGTGAGAGCTGTGGGCCACTGCAGAACTCATAGAGGATGGTCCTCAGGGATTTCCAGCGGTGTGCAGAGGTGAGAATAGCAATCACCGCCCAGCTGGTGGGAATTCAACTGCTTGGTGAATGATTTGCAGTGCTCTGGGCCCAGCTTCTGCTCTCCAAACAAAACCTCCACCTGACCCTGCTGCCAGAACTGGTTGGTTGGTTCGGGACCAAATTTTGGCTGCAGAAACCCTAAAAAAAGCCTTTTCCACCAGTGTGCACCTGGGTGTTCATAGATTCAATGGGAGGATGACTCACTGCTCCTTGCCAGGTGATTCACAACACAGGTCCTCCCTGCAAACAGTGACTCCTCATTATCATTAGAATCGAGGAAGGCTTAAACTCTGCTCCTGCTAATGTAGATGAGTGCCCAAGAGCCGAGGTGCTTTGCTCCAGGTCATCTGGAACCTCTTACAGCTCTAGAATTGGTCTGAAAAGTCATAGGATAAAATTTTCTAATGCAGTTCCTGGAGTTTCTACTGTCCAGTTGGATTGATGGTATCTCAGGTCTCCTTGGGACCAGTCCTCATTTCCTTGCTTGGCCCTGACAGGAGACAGGAAGCACAGGAAATGAGAAGTAATTAAATCATTTCTTCAAAATTGTTTTGTCTTGGATCTAACTTGAAGGATGGATAAAGTCTTGAGATGAGTCTGAGGCTCATGTTTCCTCAAAGAGTTTCTCTATCTCCTGGAACACTACAGAATTTCATTAATGATTATAACCCCTAGGTGCTGTGGAGCAGAATGAGGGCTGACATGATGATCTGCTTGTAGGTGATAACCTAAGCCCGATCCATTCGGTCCTCCAGGATGTTGAGATGCCATAATAACCTGAGTGGCTTTGGGTATTTTGTCAGTTGTGGTTGTTTTGGAAGGAGAATGGAAATTCATCAACCATCAACACCCAGTGTGATAAGGGCAAGAACTGACCGGAACGTGATACTGACTGAGTGCTTTTGTCACGGGGTTGCTGTGGTTCTCAGATTGTCTTTACTATGTGTTTGTGTTCTGTTTTGTTGCCTCTGGGAAAGAAGGGACCAGGCAGCTGGACTTGCTTTTATTTACTATGCTTCACTATAGCCAGAGGCTCTTTGGCTTCTGTGTTATAGAAATAAACCTAGCCTATTATTATTATTTATTTTTACTACTTATTAAGAACTTTCACTGGGGAGTTGGACCTCACTCCGGGAAATGCCAGACTTGGAACCAGCATATTCCACTTGCTCCCATGGTTCCAGTCCCATCCATTGCTCTTTGTGCATCAGTCTCATCCATCGCTCTTTGACATGAGGGGACCATTTCTCCTGGAAAAACACCCTGCTGTTTCCAACTGGTTCCCTGGCTCCTGCTGGAGCTTCACATGGGGTTGGCAGAGGGGTTGTCTGGGCTTTCTTGTGAAGACATTTGGAAACAAAGTGTTTGTCTTGAAGAAGTTATTCTGTAATGTGCAGCGTATCGGGTTCACTTCCAAGATTCTTTGAAATCAAGGCACTTCCTGTTATTTCAAAGCATAACCAGGCCGCCACTTGGATGAGGCTTGCATTATTGTTAATGGCAGCCAGTCTCAGACATTCAGATTTTATTGTGCCAACAGTTTATGGATGGGTATTCATGTCACTGGTGAAGAACTGAATGAAACTCAATACTCCCCGCAGGGAGCTTGCTGGAGCTGCTGGAAGCCTTCTGCACTTGGAGGAGCAGTGTTTGGGTTTCTATTGCTAAGTAACAAAAGGACAGGCATAAAAACAGCTCCTGCACAGCACCCTCCTCCCAGATCTCCATACACCTATATGGGGAGCTGAGCTCTGAAGCCTCTTTATGCGAAGAGGAGGAGACTGGAGGAGACTGAGTTTCTCTGGGAGAATTCATCCCATGTGTCACACTCAGAGGGTGGAGGCGGAGGAACTTGAAGGGAAGTTTTGTTTTCCTTCACCATCCCTGCTGTTTGTAAGGAGTCCTCCTGCGATGCTCCCGAAATCTGTCACTGACTGAGCAGTGGGAACAAAGATGTGGGAAGTCACTGCAATGGCATCCTTGCTTCAAAAGCTCTTTGGAAAATAAGCTCAGATGTAAGGAAGATGGACTGAAGTCTCCTGAGACAAGAAGAGGAAAACAACTGTGATGAAGCAGATGTCCATCAGGGAACGGATTTATTCTGAGCCATTTTTGTTGCTTGCTTGTATGGTGAGGTCAGCCCTTTTTTTTTTTTTTTTTTTTTGTCTCTGCATATCTTACCTATAACACAATCATTACCAAAGTTAGCTGATACTAAAGGGAAAGTGGAAGTAAGCAGCGATCCCTGTATTACATTGCAGCCTTCCTGCGAGGAAGGAGTAACTGCTGCTTTCAAGTGGCTTCTCAAATCTGCTTGAGTGAATCAGTTGCACCACACCATACTTTTTTTTCTTTTTGTCTCATGAAACACCTTACAAGTTTGCTCGAAATAAGGATGGCTGAAAATTTCCTTTCTCTCACTTGGAATACTCAGGGAATTTTAGTAGGTGGCCTGGCCATACAGTAAGTGAACATTAAGATCCTGTAGGACAGGACATCCACTGCCATCACACCAAGGACACAGGCAGTGAATGGGACTCCTGGCCAATGGAATCATCTCCAAGTTGCCAATACTATTAAAGTAACCATCTTCTGTAGCTCTGACTGCAGCTCAGTTGTCATCCTCTCTAATTGGTGCCAAAAGTCTCTTTATTATTCATCTGAGTGATTAGAAACATTCATAATGAGATGCAGTTACTGCTGTTAATTAATAATAATAAAGATTTGGAAATGTAATCAATTGCATCTCTTCCACAGCATTTCATTGTAAGGAACGAGACCTGAAAGCTCATCATCTAAATTGTAGTCAGATGCCTAAGACTTGTGGTAGTTAGGCAAAGATGGAAGGAGTATGTACTAATTTCATAGAATGGTTCGAGTTGGGAGGGACCCTTGAAAGCCATCTGGTCCAAATTCCCTGTGATGAGCAGGGACACCAACAGCTCCATCAGGAGCTTAGAGCCCCAGCCAGACTGACCTCGAATGAAGTATTTATGGCCAAGTGTTTTTCATTTGTAATGTAAAGATGGATTGAAAATAACATCAGCTGTTGATGGATAAGTTTGGTCTGTTCAGTTCTTGTAACTTCTGAGTATTTCTTGTTACTACTGCGATCTTTGCCTTTTCTTTGGTCTGCACATGGTGCCGCTTGCTGCTCTCCAGTGATGTTGCAAGCAGGTTATTTCTAGGACATAACATAAGCTGAATTAAGTGTGGATGTTGATCTGGGTCTCAGCTTTCTCTTGTCCCACTTAGTGAAGCATGGATTTCAAATGGCCCAATGAGATCTGCAGCACCGCCCGCCCTGCCGTGCTCCCACTGCAGAGGAGCAAATAATCACCCAAGGAATGGGGCCCAGGGGATCCCGGCTCACAGCGCCTCGCTCCACAGCCACAGCAGAACAATGCAGCTAAATTTCCCTTGTGTGGTGTTTGTCTTAATTACTGTTTTTCATAATGTGCAGAAATCTGGCTTTTTTAACCCAGTGGTGTTTTAGTCTGCGAATGTGCCATGTGGCTTCTTTTTTTTTTTTCTTCTCTATTTTTCCCTTCTTTATTTCTTAATGAAGAAGGAACCGACCTCATTAGGCACCATTTTTATAAGTCGTGCTATAAACGAATTAGCTTTCAGGCTAAGCATAAAGTGTATTTTCTATGTTAAAGACCTTATAGTTGGCTGCTATGCTATAGATTCATTATAGAAGCAGTAGATGGCATTTTCTTTTCCTGCTTGCCTACCCTTAATTCTGGTGACCGTAGATGGAATGGCTCTATCTGAGGTCCAGTGATGTTGAAAAGCAGAGCAATCACTTGCAGAAGTTTAAGCAATTAATGGATGAAACAAAATAAACCTTCTTTTAATCACAGAATCACAGGATGGCCTGAGTTGAAAAGGACCACAATGATCGTCTTGTTTCAACCCCCCTGCTATATGCAGGGTCACCAACCACCAGACCAGGCTGCCCAGAGCCACATCCAGCCTGGCCTTGAATGCCTCCAGGGTATTCTGTGAAGCATCAGTTGAGCTTGTTTCTCGAGGGATATGAAGAAATTTCACTCTTTAATAATTCAGAATAAAACGACGTAGCAATGCAGAGTACTTAGGGGCAGCAGTGATTTTTTTTTTGGTGTACCTGTACCCCATAGATGTGTTGCATTGAGGTGCAGTTTGTAAATGGGGTATTTATTCACTCCTAATAGGCTGGCAGATAAGAAGGCAGAAGAGAAAATGCATTTCTATAACCTAGTCACATGGCTCAGTGGTTCCTCGCTTTTTCCCGTGGCAGGAACAGTAAGGTTTTTTCCCCTTGACTTATGTTGGGTAACTCGGGGCAGTCTGATAGCAAGTCTCCTCTGCTGTGTCCTACTGACATGGCGTCTGGCAAAAAGGGGTCAAAAATGGAGCAAGCAGAGCACTGTGAGCATCTCAGAATGAAGAGACACCGCACAGAGAGTGCGAGGAGGAGGCAGCCGTGTCCAGCTGGAGGACATGATCTTCCAGCCCAGCCCAGGGCTGAGACCCACAGGTGTTGAGCATCCTCTGTATATCCCAGTCAGACCAGGAGGGGATGGAAAACCAAAGAAAATTTGTCCAGACATGGAATTAAAGAATCATAGAATCATTTGAGTTGGGAGCTTTGAAGGTCATCTAGTTCAGCTCCCCTGCAATGAACAGGGACATCTGCAGCCAGATCAGGTTGCCCAATCAGTGGTATAGAAAGAAAAATCTGCCTGAAATAAATGTGGAGCTATCAAGATATGATAGTATCCAGTGAAAAATGAGGTGTCACATACCTTCCATCAAAAATGGATGGTTCTTCGCACAAGCATGAAAAGATACACCATCAAAATGCATTAATGTTTATACACCCCAGAAGCCAAATTCTTACAAAGAACTCTTTGAGTGTTTACAGATGTGTCGAGACAAGCTTTAGAGTTTGATGGCAGCTTCAGAATAGAGACCCTCTCTCAGGAGCCAGTGACTATTCAAGAAGTACAGTGGGAGGAATGTGTTACTCCATGCTTAAATTGGATGCATCCTTTCAACATACTCAGTAGTTTTAAATAATCAGTGAGTTGTAATTTAAGCCAATAGAATTCAAGAATTTAATGTTATGTTTAGGACTACTAAGTGATACAGAGCATCACAGGCTTAAAAAAAAATATGGGCATTGCAGGGACTGAGTTGGTGCTGAGAAATGAAGTCCTGGAGCAAGGCCATCGAACACAGTGCTTCCTCCTTGACATGGAAAGCAACAGAAGGACGAGAGGCAGCCTGTAATTAAAACAGCCATGGCATTGAGAATCACTCATAGCACTTAGGAAAATAGTGGCAGAAAGAGCTGCTTTGGGAACAAGGAGTATCTGTGTCAGTACTTAGAGTCAGAGTGGTTAATGTCAGATTATCTGGACATTGATTGATTCTGATGGGGGAGGAGGAGGAAAAAATGGAATTGGGAGAGGGACTTGCAGGCTGGATTTTCTCTATGAATACCTTATGAATGGGCTGTATGAGTTGATTGCAGTGGGTTTTTTTTTAGTGTGACGTTTTTTTCTATTTGATTTGATCTTCAGTAAGGAAAGGTGATGTTGGAGCAACACTGTGTGTACCTCACCCCAACCTGCCTGACTGTGCTGAGACAACGCTCCAGCATTGCCATCATGCAGCATTGTGTCTTGGAACGACGTGTAGGGAAGTCTTAGAAATGGGCACATAGAAGTGGAAGGTGAATGTGGTTTTTTGTAATGCTGCCATCATATCCTTGTAGTTACAAAACCAATTACTACTTTTTTTTTAGTCTTTTTCTTTCATATTTTTCTATGGGCTGGGATGAGGTGCTCAGGTTCCATGTGCTCTGCAGTAGCTGTCTGACTTCTGCATGTTCTGAAGATGGTCCACACGTGGCCCAATCACTAAATAAGAAGCAAGAAACTATGGAAGTTGTTTCACCATCTCTGCTCCTAATGGGCTTAATTGGACTTAAAGGAAAGGAAGCCCAGAAGGAACAGATTATCCCATGCATGCAATCAGTGCTACTCCA
Source organism: Centrocercus urophasianus (assembly GCF_019232065.1). Taxonomy (NCBI): domain Eukaryota; kingdom Metazoa; phylum Chordata; class Aves; order Galliformes; family Phasianidae; genus Centrocercus; species Centrocercus urophasianus. The sequence goes on from NW_024885066.1 coordinate 693,106, forward strand.
CATTTCCCCATGCTGGGTGCCTAAAGATGGCCATTTGCATGGGTGATGCGCACACCATGCAGTGAAAACTTTCACCTTGCAGTAAGGGCACTTTCATTTCTCAGTCTGGTTTCATTACTAAATGCAATTCAGTAATGAAAGTCCGGGTTGTCAGCTCGTTTAAAGCAGTGCAGTATTATTTACATTGAGCCTTTTTTTCCCCCCTGAAATAGTTGTGTTTTTAGAGCAGCTTGGAATGACAATTAAGTGATTAGAGTGCAGAGAGGATGAAGCTGTATAACAGCAGATAGAACCATAATGAGTATAACTGTAATTTTACTTCTAATAGAGAAGAAAAGGTCTGATGCCAGAACCCAAAATTAAATCAAGCTTTCACTCAAGCATAAAACTCAGAGGAGTAATAACACACTGCACCGTTTTTGCAGTTCTGTATCCATGTACAACACTGGCTGGTGTCGGGCTCTCTCTGTGCTGAATTAATTGAACTGAGAGAGATCCCATGGTTGTGTTGGGTGTACCACACTGCCCAAAGATCTGTTCCAGGTTGGGGTGGTGGAGCTGCCCTCCTGGTGCAGACCAGCTCACAAGAACACAAATCCTCTTGCTCCTTCTCAGTCAAGATAGGCTCTGCTGGCTGAAGGATTTGCTTTTGCTGATGGAGAAATGCCTTTAAAAGGCATTCTGTGTTCAGTGTTTTTATGCTAGTAAAAGCTCCTTGTGTGGATTTGGGTTGTTCACGCATATTTTCTGTGTTGCTTTCAAACTCTGGCTGTTTGTCGGCCCTTGGAGACCACTGTGTGTGTTACAGAGGTGTCAAAATGAGTGTCAGCTCCTCCAGTGGATTTGCAGAAAGGAGCTGTACCCAGTGAGGGGTGCTGCAAAGCCTGAACACATGGGAGGTGTTACACTGCTTAAATCCATGCCATACTTCTGTGCAGGGTAAACCTACCTGAAAGTGCTCCCCATCTTTTTTTTTATTTAGCCTACATTCTCTATTTTGTGTTTTCACTCTGCAGTTCATGAGATTCTTTTGGGACTTTGATGAACTGGAAAAGTGGGCCCATGTGGACCTAATGAGGTTCAACAAAGCTAAGTGCAAGGTTTTGCACTTGGGTCAAGATAATCCGAGGCATCTACGCAGACTGGGAGAATTCCTTGAGAAGGACCTGGGAATCCTGAAAGATGAGGAAGCCCCGTTCCTGGAGGTGCTCAAGGCCAGATTGGTGGGACCCTGGGCAATCTGATCTTGGTACTTGACCGAGTGGTTGGCAGACCTGCCTGCTGCAGGGGGGTTGGTATATGATGATCCCTGGGGTCCCTTCCAACCCCAGTCCTTCTATGATTCAATGATAACCATCCATAGTAACGAAATGTCTCCCCATCCAGGCCATTGCACACATCTCTCCAGCTGATTAGCCTGTCCCTACCCCTTTCATTTATCTACAGTTTTGTATGTTGTTTCAACCATTCACTTTTTGCACGTTTTCCTTCAAAATTCATCTTTACATCAGCAGGGAGGTTACTTCCTCCCCCTCTACTCTGCCCTGGTGAGGCCTCATCTGGAGCACTGCGTCCAGTTCTGGGCTCCCCAGTACAAAACAGACAGGGATCTCTTGGAAAGAGTTCAGCGGAGGGCCACAAAGATGGTGAGGGGCCTGGAGCATCTCTGCTATGAGGAAAGGCTGAGTGAACTGTGTCTGTTCAGCCTTGAGAAAAGAAGACTGAGAGGGGACCTGATCCAGGTCTATCAGTATCTGAGGTGTGGGGGGCAGAATGGCGAGGCCGGACTCTTTTCAGTGGTGAGTGGAGACAGGACAAGGGGAAACAGCCGGAAACTGCAGCATAGGAAGTTCTGCACCAATGTGCGAAGGAACTTCTGTACAGTGAGGTGACGGAGCACTGGAACAGGCTGCCCAGGGAGGTGGTGGAGTCTCCTTCTCTGGAGATGTTCAAGACCTGCCTGGATGCCGACCTGTGCAACCTGGTATAGGGAACTGCTTTGGCAGGGGGTTGGACTCGATGAGCTCTGGTGCTCCCTTCCAACCCCTACAATTCTGTGATTCTGTGATTCCTTCTCATCTTTTTTTCTGGTGTGCTTTTGTCATTCCAACTGTGAAACACAAAAACCTGGACGTGGAGTTCCAGATGTGGTCAGTTGTGGACATATTTCCTTTGACTTGACGTTGCTGCACTGACCTCACCATCTCCTGGTGGTCTGGCTGCCATGTCACAGTACAGAGCTATAGGAAGAGACTCCTGTGGCTTCTTTTTCCATGATATATGGGCTCTGCCAGCGTTCATTTTTGTAGGCAAACTGGAGGATCATTGATCTGCCTTTGGAGAGTGCCCACCCATGGTGCTTGCATTGCTTCTGAAGCAGCTGACATGTCCCACACTGCCCAGTGCCACCAAGGTCGTGCAGACAAAGCCATGATCACAAGGAGCGCAGTGTGGGGATACACCCACTTCATTGTTTCCCATTCAAAGAAATGTGGAAAATTGCCCTAGGTAAAATCCAAGCTGTGAGGACCCACCAGGGATGTTACAAAAAGCAGACAGGGTAACTTCAGCTGGAGCTGCCCTGTGTCATTTTTGCCTTTTTCATTTTCTTTTGCAGTGCCATAGAATTCCTACTATCCTACGATACTTCCTACTAACCCTACTATCTACGCTCGGATTCCTGCAGAGAGGAAATGAGTGGCCTGCATTTATTTCTGAAGCTGTCTTTAGAGTTTCTCCTCCATGTATGTTTTGCATACATGGTGTGTCCTGGTGACCAGCATTGCTGAGGAGCTAATGGGCATTTTGCTTGGTAGGAGAGCAGCCCTGCCAAGGAGCTTCTATCCAAGCAGTCGTGCTGTCCTTGACGTATGCTTGTATCCACATGAACTGTGTGCTGGTCCTTCATAATCAATGGAATCATAGAATCATAGAATTATTAAGGTTGGAAAAGATCTCTAAGATCATCAAGTCCAACCATCCAGCTACCACCAATATTGCCTACTACACCATGTCCCTAAGCACCACCAGTGGCTAATCCTGGGGGTTTCCATGCAGGAAAGCTGGTGGGTCTTTGATCATTTCTTTATTTCCCATACAAATTGGATGATCATAAGGAACACCTTCCCTTTTAGGTGCATATTGATGAGACTGAAAGTCTTACATGCAAAATACTTCAAAATGCTTCAGAAAAGTATGGTCTTCTTTTGATGTGACTTGACACTGAAATAACAATATTTTGTGTTCATCTAACTTAACCTGTTCAATTCTCTAAGCAGGATTAGTCAGTGCTGGTAAATGTTAAAAACAGCAAGTAATCCATGACAGGTACATCCCCTGACGAAGGCAAACGGAGATTCAGTCTCCAGTCAGATAACAATGCATTCATTTTCAGTGCCTTACAACTATTTCATAAAGGTATTTACTGATAAATGACACACAGTTTTTGTGCTCCTCCAGACCCTCGTCATGGGTGAAATGTGAATACAAAATTTCAGTAAGCTTGGTGCGCAGAATGAGACCACAGAGGTTTCTATGAGGAAGTTCCCACTTTATGTACTGAAATTGAATCTACAAAAATGAGTTATTGTCCCTCGTGTTTGTATCAGCATTCATTGCTTGGTCATGAGATATATTACAGAGGCTGGGGATTGGGGATTGGCAAGGGCTGTTTGTAAAAGATAATTACTGGGAGATTTCTCTGCCAGATGCTCCCATATCCATACCCTGTCCTGCCTCACTCTTCAGAAATTTCAGTTGATCTTGGTGCAATATTCCCATCTGATACATCAGGATACTAAAAGATTGCTATGATGCTTTTAGAAACCTGGAAATGACATTGTCTAGTCTGGATTTTGTGGAGAAATGCTTTTGTTTGTTCTGCTGTTGCTTGGCTTGAGCTAAGGGAGATTTCCTTGTAACTGGCCTTCAGGACACACCTGTGAAGGGTTCCCAACTCCCTGCGCAGGGTGTGCATTGGGTAAGGATAAGTATTTATGCTGCACGTTGAGATTTAGAGAGGGTATTGCTGGCATCACCATGGGAGAAGTGCTCTGATTGTCCAGTGGGGAGCTGTGATAAGGGCAATAAACGTCCTGGTAATTAGTGACATTATAATAGCTATGCATTTATCAGCAATCTGTCACATTTTGCAGGTGGCATAAGACATAAATTAGATCAGCTAATACCAGGGCAGACAGTCAGGGACTTCCGAAGGATTTAACTGAGCCAGATGAGTGGGCAGCCTGATGACAGATAAAATGGGCCATCAATAAAAACAGAGGCCTAACACCAAAGGCAACAACTGGAGCTGCTCGGGTCACTTGACTGAGAATTAATTGCAGCAGCTCGGGAAAGGATCAGATATCTGATTCCTGTTACTGTGCACCAGAGATCTGAAAAGCAAACAGGGGAGTTGAACAAACATCCAAACCGGCTGAGGAAATACTTGTTCCCTCGCTGCAGAATCAGCTGGGGGTGTTCTGTACCACTGAGCTTAAAATGTTGGATACTGGCAAAGTCGGGGTGCTTGACTGGCAAATAACATCAGTTACTTGTTGTGCCGAGGCAAAATGACACTGACAAAGACCTTCCAGGGCAAGGAGAGCTCCTGGTGGCTGCAGGAAGCAGGAGTGATTCAGCCCAGCTGTGTCTGGAGCAATGGGTCCCCCCAAAACCTTCCAACCACCAACACTTCCTTCCCCTTCAGCTTTCCAACCTTTGTCATGTGGTTTTCAGCCACATGAAGACTTTTGGATGTAGCTCACAGCACTGAGAAAAAAAATATATATAGGAAAAAGAAGTGTCTGTGGCTAAAAAGGATAGCCAGATATTTGCAGCAGCAAATAGTAAAACCTAGACCTCCTAAAACTTGCAAGGGAATAAATACTTGATGGTTTTAGGTTTCAGCTAAGTTCAAGGGAATGAGTTAAGGCAAAATTTGATGTAGTTTGATGTTATCCCAACTCCTGACAGCTGCTGGGGCCGCCTGGTCTCTGGTATGGGAGGCAGTACCATGGCTGTGCCAGTTCCCTTTGCCCCAAGAAGTGTCTGCAGTGGTTGCAGGAAGCTCAACACGTGTGCATTTGCTGGCAGAGCACAGCAAATGAGCTTTCAAAAAGTGCACGAAATAACGGAATTTTCCTCCTTTCAGCGTGTCTGTTTCAAAGAGCTATTTCCAAATTAGTCTCCGAGCTCGTAATGACCAGTTAGCCTCCTGGGTTTCAAATCATCTCAGCATTAGATTGGAGCCGTGGCACCATAGGAGGTTTAAGTTGCTAACTGCAGGATTATGAATTCCACAATGCTCTAGAAGAGAAGCACAGATTTGCTGACACAAACTCCAACTGTGGATATCAGAGGAATCCGGTTACAGCACACGCAAGGGAGCAGGAAGGTTCCTTGTCCAGGGTAAAATCTTCACGTGAAACGAGCTGTCATTGATTTGTTGTTCTGATGCAAATCATATGAGCGTATGAGATCCGCAGAGAAACCAGCTTCATATTGAAGCAATTATCTCCATAAACATATCACAGCCTCCAGTGCAGACAGATGGCGTTTGCAGCAGTCCCTGCATTATGGCAGCCTCACCTGCCTTGTTTCTCCCCATTTGGTTCGGTGTTTCTTTCTATCACCTTTCCTTCTCTGCTTCTCTGCTCTATGAGATGTAGAAAAATGTCTGCACTGAAGGATGGCTCCGATAAACTGCTGGGTAATTTCAGATTAAATCACATGTCACTTTTTATCCAGGGAAAGCCAGCCCTGATAGCTTTAATGAGGCCGACAGAGGGACTGCTGGACACAAAGGGCTTCTTAGAGGTTTCCATGTGAGAGTGTAATTAAGGGTAGTGCAAGTACAAGGCTGATAAAGGTGCAATTTCATTTTTCAAATGGCAATGCGATTACCAGCACAGTGACAGAAAGAAAGGAGGGGCGGGAGGAAGCCTGAAACATGAGTTGGAACAGAAGGATCAGGATTCCTGTGTCCCTTTTGTTGCTTTCCCATTAAATCACTGACTCAAGGAGGGCCATTGGCCACCCTGGGCCATTAATCACAGGTACACTGAAAGAAGCAGGGATGTTGGCCACCCTTGGCCGTTAACTATGAATGAAGGAGGGCCATTGGCCACTCTTAGCCATTAATTACAGGTACCTTGAATGAAGTGGAGCCATTGGCCACTCTTGGCCATTAATTATGGGTACCCTGAATAAAGCAGGGCCGTTGGCCACTCTTAGCCATTAATTATGGGTATCCTTGTATCTGTAAGGTTAAGTGGTGAGAGCTGGACAGGCCTGGAGGCTGTGTGCCCCTCAGACACCAGCTCAGTCTCTCCTGACCACCTAACAAGAACCTTGCTCCAAGGTCTGTTTGGTGGAATAGAAGTTACCTCTGTGCTTCCTAATGAATGGAATGAAATGGGGCCAAGGACACGTGCTTTCTGCCTGGGTAGGTGATGAAAAGGTTCATGCAGTGTGACCTTGCTTTAAAAGTTTCTTGCTTGTGGGTAACTGCACCGTGGTTTCTTGGATGCACGCTGTGCAGACCGTACTGCTGTCACCATCTCATCTCAGGGCCAGATTCATGATCTTTGTGTATATTTTACTCCTTTTTAAATGATAGTAGCCTTTTTTTTTTTCTTTTTCTTTATGAACATGTTATTTTTTTTAAAGCCACACCTACATATTTAAGCACTTGAGCATACCTCGTACTTTGTGCTGCTGTTCCTATTCAGTTTCTGTCCAGAGCAGATGCTGTTCTCTCCCTGTCCTGGTTTGGAATAGACTTTATCAAATGCTGGAAAGTGGCTGACATTACTGCGTGTCTTTGGGTCCCCTGTTACAATGTTCTGGAAGGTCTCATTTCCAAGTGTGGATGTTCAGGGCTTTTGGAAGACCAGATATATTTCATATCGGATAGAAAAAAACAGGTTACAAGAAGTACCACACAACAATTTGGCCTTTTTGGGAGCCAGCTTTGTGTTATGTTCTTCTTGTGCTGCATGTAAGGAAATTACAGACTCCATTTGCTAAGCTGCAGGAGGCTAAATGATTGGTCTCACTTGCAAATATTTTTCAAACCTGTATCATGTGGCCTTCCCTATGTGCAAATACGTGGACAGAAAATAAATGAATTTATAATGTGAAGGAAGGATGGGCGATTTGGGTAAATCCAAGTCATGATATTGTGCCAAAGATAAGAGCCTTGAGTCTGTGGTCATTTAGAGTAAGTATGATATAGGTTTTACAAGCAGTATTTTCTTGCATTGTGTCCATTCTGGGTGTCCTTTATTTTAGCAAGAGCTGTAGTGCAGGTATCTTATTTTATGCCAGGTGCATTGTGGCGCTGTCGTTGTTTCCAATGGCATTTGCTGTTGTCCCAGTGGATGTGAAGGCTGTGTCACAAGATGTCGATCTGGGATGTGTTCCTCAGTTCATTGCAGAGGAGAGTGACACTGTGCGTATTTTAAAGCACAGCACAGCTGAGAGAGAGAGATGATTCAGGCCACTGGGTTGGACTGCGACATGTATTATTCAGTCTGTTATGAGTGCTTTGTATTTGAGGATGGAGAAGATCAGGACATTTGGGTGATCCTGTGACTTGACCTCAGGCTTTGGGCTATTTCTCTGTACAGAGGAAGACATAAGACATTAGAAACGTGTTCCAGAAGAGGAAGAAGTCCTCTGGACGAAGGATATTTTGTGTTTAGCCTAATTACCCAGAGCTAGCAAATGGTAAATGAGACCGGTGGTGTCAATAACGTGTTAAATTAACCCAGGAAAGTTGTGACTACTTTTGAGGTGGGAATATTCTTTTTTTTTTTTTTTTTTTTTTTTTTTTTTATTATCATGACACCTGTTGCTCATAGGTACAAATCAAACGAAGAGTATGTGTATGTGCGAGGCCGTGGAAGAGGGAAGTATGTATGTGAGGAGTGTGGAATTCGCTGCAAGAAACCCAGCATGCTGAAGAAACACATTCGCACGCACACAGACGTCAGGCCATATGTCTGCAAGTACTGTAACTTTGCTTTTAAAACCAAAGGTAAGAGACAGTCAGCTCCTAGCTCCTCTACTCAGTGTATTGACTTCATGGGATGCTTGCAAAGGGAAGGGAACGCCTTCCCAGGGCTGGAAAACCCCATGAGGCAGAGGGAGGGGGATGAGGGAGTCCAAAATGGGCTGGAATTACCCAACAGGACCAGCCCTGAATCTGATGCGCATCCCGAGTCTCCTCCATCCTCTTGGTGTTTCTTAAAGGAGAAAATTGGAAGCGCAGCTTTGCTGCCAGGGATTTGTGAACAAAACCACCCCAGAATGAGGACGAGCTGCTGGGTCCCTGGGCGAGCGCCTGGAGTCTGGGACTGGGTGGCTTTGTATGCTCGTGCTCTCGAGATCGGTATTTGCGCTGCACATTTTCATCCTTGGCAGTTGCATGCAACTTCAGCATTTTCTATATCATATGAGCAGACCTTTTCTCTAAAGACCTCCATCCCAGGTCATCTAGTCATTAGTGACCCACAGCCTCACTGCCTCCAGCTGTTCTTCGCAAGCAGCCTCCATCATTGCCTCGGACCTTGTGCAAGTAGAACATGTCAGGAACATGCATAATAGCATGTGAAAAGAATGAAAGTATTTTCCCATGGACTTTGGGGAAAGTTGTCAAAAGTTCCGGAAGGGCTCAAATCCTTTGACCTCTCATAAGAGTCTGGCACCACGGCTTTCACGGTTCTGCTCTCCATCTTTGGTTGTATTGAGTGTTGCAATAAAGATGCTGAGTTTGGTGTCTCGCTCATAGCTCGACCTAAGTACAAAATGCCCATCATCTCTAGCTCCATCCTTTCAAATCTCAGAAAACTGCAGAGCTGGCAGAGTTGATTTCTCAAGAATAGCATCCCAGAACCCCCCTGCTACCTGAGAAAGAGGCACAGCAAAACATGGGAGGAGACCTTGGTGCTGCATAGGCTGTGTCATGCCTGCTGGCCCAGAAGTGCCATTGGTGGCCATGTCTATGCCTCAGTGCTAAAAAAGTGATCCTGCCGCTGGGTGAATCACTGGGGCCGTGCCCGGGGCTGGAGGTTAAGTTGTGGGGGATTTCTGGGTAACAACATGTTGGAAATCAACAAGCGTATGTGGGCATGGGGAAGTGATACCATGTTTGAGGCCAAATTCTTGTCAGACACAAGCAGCAGATCCAAGCCGTGGTTCTTCCTCTCCTTCCCCACCTGGAGCTCTCTCTGATCCATTTTCTTTCTCTATCCCTCTTGCTTTGGTTCCTTTGTTCCGAGGTTTTCCTTTGAGAGGTGAATCTGTTCAACCTCTCCCGTCACTTCACCTTGCTTTCCATCATGCTTCCGTTAGGCCTTTGTTCAGGGTGACAAATCCATCCTTTCCACCATCTCTCTTGCTGCTTTGCTCTCCATCTCTGCTGCCTTGAAGCACACCTGCAAATAGATGCTTGCCTCCAAAGATTTCCCTTCTTCAGTTTACTGGGGAAGGCAGCATGGGAATGCTTCCTTCCAAAATCAATTTGCTCTGGGATTTCAATGCAAAACTATCCATTTGCATATGGATGCATGAGGGGGGCAGAATTTACTGGGATGAGCGATTTTAGGACAAATGGTTGCATGGTGGTAACTTGGAATTGCATGAACATGGCTCTTTGTTGGGGGGGGGAGAGGAGGCTGACAGTCAGAGCCCTGCAGGCATGCTCATACTGCACATAACTTTGCAGCACTTGTATAAAATCTGTTTGCTTTGGTGATGGGAACATAAGGACCTTTGAAACTCTTATTGGAGAGCAAGGAAAAAAAAAAATCATCCCTGTGTGCTGATAACATCATCAATTAAAGCCCAGTTGCAGAATTGTTGCAGTTGGTGATGGTGCCTTAAACAGAGGTCTGGTTTGCAGAACTAGAGGTTTCACAGCTCATTTTGCAGACGTCTAGAAGAAGTTGGTTGGGGCCCTGATTCATTAGGATCCCCCTTCCTGGTGGGCAGTTTTGCAACCACAGTTAATTGCAGAATGGAGAAGCTGGAGCTCTTGCTACCGGACTGCACTTGCAGAAATATAAGCTGAGCTGAAGCTCTTTTAGAAATCAGCTTCCCAAGGTTAATTTTAGCATTCAGTGTAAACTCAAGGGGAATATCTATGGGACTGTCTTCATTTTGGCTGTGGTAGATCTCTCCAGCATGATCTAATGCTCAAAGTTCTCATCTAGGCTGGAAGCAATTTAATATATTTTTTTTTTTTTTAGTTTTTAATTATTATAATTTTCATGAGGATCCTTATCTGGTTAAAATGTGCCCCCCTCCCCCTTGAAATTCCATAGTTATGTTCCAAGAGCTGGGAAAACTTTTTGCAAAACAGTGAGCTTTCAGTATTTCCCCCTGTTCACTAATTATGCTGTTTGTCTGCTTTTTGTGCATCTCTTTCATTGCAAGCAGAGCTGTTCCTCCGAGTTACAGAGCTGCAGGGAAATGTTGTTGTTTTTTTTTAAATATATTATTATTATTATTATTATTATTTTAAAGCAATGCTATGAGATTATATATATATATATATATAATTTTTTTTTTCCTGTTCCCTCAGTTGATGGAAATAGCAGCCTTGGAAATTTGGTTTGTAATTTGGTTTGATTTTACATTTCTGGATGAGATATCAACATGCCTCTTTAATGAGGTGTCTCTACTCCGTAGCAGTGCTCTCCTATGAGGTTTGATGCTGTGGCCTCAGAGAGGTTGTTTAGAGCAATTAAGCTGCTTCTTCATTGTTCCTTACCAGGGGAAGGTGCAGTCCAGCAGTTTTCCCATTGGGAATGACAAAGAGCCTCTACCTGGCCTTGTGTCCCTTCCCTTTCCCTTCCGTGGGTGACCCAGGGTTGGGGCAATGCTGAATTTCTCACCCTGTGCACACACTGTCCTCTCCCACAGCCGTTGTTTGCTTTCAGACTCGCTGCACGTCTGGATTGCTTGATATTTCTTAAAATTTCTGGAAAAACCATGTGGAGCAGCAGACTGTATCCACGTCTTTGTGCAGAGGTCAGAACGGACAGAGAGCTCTGCGTTCATGTAAGGAGTGTTGGCTGGAGATCCCCGTTTGACAGTCTGCTCCACTCCCAGCTCCCAGACGCCAGACTTCTTCGTGTCCTCAGCCACAGCCCTTAATAAATTAGCTCTCAGTTCCTTAAATCAGCACATGACAGGCACTGGGGTTATTGAACGTGCTAATGCATTGAATGCCTTACCCCTCAGCCCTTAAAGGCTGGGTTATGGCTGCTCAGTTTATTATTATTATTACTGCTGTGCAGACTCAGTGCTCTGCTAAGCTTCTCTGGAAACTCCAGAGCAGGTCCAACTGGCAGAATGCTCCACAAGAATTAGCTCAGCTAAAGCAGGGCAGAGCCACGGCCGCATTGCCAAGAATCCCCGCACTGACGCTGGGAACAGAGAAGGACCCATTGGTCCAAGCAGGAGGAGAAACACTGAGAAAAGGGCAAAAAATACATACAAGAAATAATAGGAGTGAAGGCTGAAAGTCAAATTCAAGTGAAATATTAAGCAGCTATTAAGCTTCCTTGGGAGAATGTGCGAATTCTCTTCATTTTGAAGCCCAACCTTAGGACCCTTCTGGAAGATCAGTTGGCACAGGCTGATGCTCCAGAAGATGGCTGGCATTTCATGGCCTGTATCCATACAGGGTGGATGCTCAATTCTCTCCTTTAATCTTTTAAGTCAATATAAAAAGATAACAACACCATTTAAAAGAATTTTGAACCTTTTGCCCAAGAAGTGATCCAAATTAAAGCCCTTCTTCTTTGAGAGCCTCAATGGGGGACATCATAGAATCGTAGAATTGTAGAATCATAGAATGGCTTGGGTTGAAAGGGACCTCAAGGATCACCAAGGATCAATACCAGACCAGGATGCCCAGGGCCCCATCCATCCTGGCCTTGAACACCTCCAAGGACGGGGCATTCACAGCCTCTATGGGCAATCATCTCCATACAGAGACCTGTGCACTATTTAAGTTGCACGCAAACCCTACTTCAAGGGTTTATCTGGGGTGAGGAGCACTGCCTGTTGCTTATCCTCTGGGTGTGAACATGTCTCACAGCAAAATGGGAGTTGCCAGTGATGGAATAGCCGTTGCTCTCCTTCCACACTATTTTGAAGGAAGGATATGAAAATAACTCAAGTCCTGGAAAGCAGTATCAGTATCACAGAGTTGCCTTGGATGCCAAGGTCATGCTGTTGGGTATTTGTTGGAATTTATTGTTGTTAAATTGTTCACATTTAATAGGAGAAACAGAAAGCATGGTGTGTCCAATATGGACAAGTTAATTTTTTCCACGAATCTTAATGCTTCCGTCCCCTGACTTTTATTTTAACTCCACCACCTTTAAAATATTATAATGGATGTTCCGAAGAATTAATTTCCCTCTTTTATTTTAAATGGAAAATCACTTCTAGGCCCTCCTAAGCTGCTTTTGGAACAGCACATTTTTAGCTTTCTCAAAACAACACGAGCATTTAAGCTGCTTTAAGTCCAGAATAAGACCTCACAACAGCAGAAGAGCTCAAGCAGCCAGCAGCACATAGTTGTATGCAGGCGTAAGAGAGAGCCCATCCCTGTGCTGCTCCAGTGCAGCAGTGCTCGGGGTGGGGGGAGGCACCATCTGCACAGTTTCCCAAATTTATTTTGATATAATCAACAGATTTCAAATCTGAACCTCAGTAAGGATCACCCACTTGCTTAGGATTGGGTTTGACTGTTCTGCAGCCTAAACCCTCTCTGCTGGTTTCCCCGTTCTTCCTTCAGATATGTTTCCAGCTGTTTCCAAGGAAGCAATGTTATTATTATTATTTTGTTTTGAGTTAGGAACCAGCACTCAGCAAGGCAGCAAGTAGCTGAGTCTTTCCTTTTAGGATCCATGTCCAGCTCTCACTTGGGCAAAAGTGTTGATTTTACTGGAAATGTGCTGAAGGACATTTAATTAAAGGGTCCTAAAACACAAACTGTTGGAAGAACCCCAATAAGATAAATATTATCCTCCTCCAAATTGCTCCCAAGATGATAACTTTGCTTCTTGCTTTAAAGCAGCTTCCAGCTTTTAGCTTCCGTGAAATGATGCAAACGGAGCTCAGATGGGAGTCCACCCCCTGAGCCTCCCTTCCCATGAAGGCAAGCAGCTTTCCCAACATTGTGGGACTCTGTGCAGGGAGATGCCCCCACCTGAGGGGCTGCCTTAGACAGCTCTGCACCCTCACCCTTCCCATTGGTGTGTGGGCATTGCCCATAATAACCCAGCAAGGATGAAAAGAGAGGGGAAGAGCGGAGTAGAAAGTAGTAGAAGGGGAACACAAAGCAACACTTGCAATGAGCTGCTCTTTGGGATTTGGCACACATTCACCTGCACAGGGATTTTTAGTGGTTTTTTTTTTTTCTTCTTTTAGTGTCGTTTTGCTCAAAGCATTACATCCCCCTGAGTAACTCATGCTTTGCCCTGACAAATCCAGATGTATGTATCACAGTGGATTTATGAGCTTGATGAGCTTATGTCTGAGGATGTGCTTGGTGGGCCTCCCCCAGCCATGCTTCCCACTGTTCCTGGGGTAGCACAGCATGACCAACTCCCCCAGCTCCCACCAAGCTCTTGCTGGGGTTTATTTACTAAGTGTGCCAACCAGTCAGATATTTTGCTGTAGCACTGAGCAAAAATGGGTCATTTTTGGCAGCGAGATGCAATGCGTGGTGATGGACAGGCAGTAGCAGGGTCTGATTGCAGCAGGCTGAGTCAGATTGTCTTTTTGGTCGTTTGGTCCAAAATTAAATTCCAGCTCCATGAGGTCAAAATTTTGAACTCCTTGGATACTCCTTGGCACAACAGCTTTTCATTTACAAAAAATGGCCATTCACTGGAACCAGAGGCATCCGTGAGAATGCACTTATGTCCCTGTGGGTTGCTTTGGGCCCACAACAAAACTCTTGGTCCAAGTCAGAGAAAAAGCTCCGAGCCAACACGTCTTCATCCTCACACCTGAGCGTCACACTGTGGGGCTAAGAGTATGTTGGCATGAAGTTTTAAAATAATAAATCCCTCTTACTGAAGCTAAATTATTAAACACCCTTTTGGAGCAAGAATCATATCCTCATCCTAGATGGGTGCCAGATACAAAGATATAGAGTCAGCCTTTGTCCCTCTTTCTTGGCTTTTCCTGTTGGAGCCATTCCATTTCCTATAAAAAAGGCAAAATAAGTGATTAGTGGGCTTGGTAGGTGGATGATTGTGGCACCCCTCTGAGCTGTGAGGGCATCACAGGTGCAGCTTACTTATTTATACTCACTGGAGCAGCACAAGAGGGGTTGGTAAAAGGCTTCCCTATGTCCCACCCAGCTCTGGGACCAGGTTACTGTGTAGTGCAGGAGACGACCTTTCATTTTTTTTCTTTCCTTTCCATCTATCTTCATTTTCCCCTTCAAAGGTTCAGTGCTTCCCTGGTGGATAAGTAGGGTTAATAACTGTCTAATTAACCTGCCTGCAGTTTGGGAGTTAGGATTAGAGAGCTTTTCCCCAGCCGTGTGCCTGTGGGTTATCCCAGCTCAGGGCAGCAGGGAGTATCCCACATCCCATACCCCCCTTGCATGGGCTGCTCTCCCCACCCCCAGCCCCAGGCAGCCTCGTTAGTGTTCAGCAGGCTTGCTCATGATGCCCAAAGCTGGTGCACAGGATTTGAGAGTACCTGTGGCTCCTGCTCTGGGAGCTGAGAGCTTTTCCTTACTGCTACTTTGCTGCGTGGCAGCCCACCAGAGCCATCCTGTGCAGTTGTAGGGATGTGCATCTGCATTGCTTCTCTCCACACACCTTCTCATGCACGTAGCCTTGAGTAAGTACTAGCATGGATCAAACTGCCCAGAAGCCAACCCCAGGCTCACTCCCCAGCCCAACAAACTGCTCCTCAGGATGGAAGTGGCATTTCCCAGCTGACTCCACTAATTACTTTTATCTACAGTTGTATCCAGCTGTTCAGACAGAGGCAGGCAAGGGTCGTTCCAGAGTGGGCTGCTTTTTGTCCCCATTGCTGGCATCTGGAGTGCTCATTTTGGTAGCACTGCTCTGCCCCAGACACGTCCCAAAGCTGGGACAGGGTGAGAGGTGTTACCACTGTGCTGCACTGGGGAGCGTCTTCCTCGTCCCTGTTTTCCTACAATTGTTCTCTGTTGCACCATCACTGACAGCAATCCCAGACCTTCCTTTCTTCCCCCCTGAAACCAGTGCATATCTGTGGTGGCTTATCAGGTGTTTAGTCTTGCAACACGGGATATCTGCACTGGATAGTGGCCTGGGAATAGTCTGAGAATCTCCTTATCTGGTTCAGAGCCAAATTATTAATATGCTACTGATGAGCTTGCAAAAAAAAAAAAAAAAAAAAAAAAGGTTTAAAAAAGCCAAGTTGACCAAAATGTGTTTTCTGCTTGCTTTCAGGGAATCTGACTAAGCATATGAAGTCAAAAGCCCACAGCAAAAAATGTCAGGAGATGGGCGTGTTGGTATCTTCACTGGTGGATCTGGAAGCCGAAGAAGGTAAAATCCTTTACAGTCCCTTATATATAACTTTTGCCTCTGAGAAAGGGTAGTTCAAGCACAAGAGGTGGGGTGGTTTTGCTCCTTCCAACTTTGCATGGGGCTGTAACCTCTCCTTGTGCTGCTGCAAGCATGGCATTGTGGCTGATGGTTAAGAGATCAGTCCTGACCCCCTCATTAGGATCTGGAGCTGCAGTGCTGAGTGTGAGCAGATACTCGTGCTGCTGCCCTGATGGTCCTGCCAAGGAGATGCCCCTCTGCAATATGGAAAGGAGCTCCAGGGAAGGACATTTTCATCCATCTTGGAATGATAGAATCATTAAGGTTGGAAAAGATCACTAAGATCATCTATTCCAACTCATTACCACCCTGCCCACTAAACCCTGTTCCACATCTTTGAGGGTCCTGCCCATCTGGCTGGTTGGATGACCCCAGAACACTCCAAATAGCCAGTGCAGACCCAGGGGACTCTGGCTGATTGGAGCAAACCTGGGCAGTGTCTGGAGGTGCAGACAGAAGCAGGATGATCCAGCTCCACTGCCCCACTACTGCATGCATCAATAAACCAGGGTGGGGACAGCTGCTTCCCTCATCGCCAGGTCATTGCTGTGTGTAGAATAAAGGTGAGCCACCCTAAAATGACTTGGACGTTTCTCAGAAGATAAAAAGCTGGCAGAACCAAAATAACATGATGCTTTGACATTTAGTGGCATTATTCTGAATGCTTTACGAGATACTTTTACCCTGTCTCACCTGCTCATTTCTTTCATCTGCTTCTGAGCGAACACAAAGTCTGTCCAAGGGCCTCTAACCCAGGAGCCTGGCCGTGCCGTGAAAAGCACACGTGATTCTCTCATTTAGTAATTTCTGCCCAGCTTTATAGTGGGATGTGCAGCCCCCAAAATGCAGCCTTGTGGGGAGGCTGGCCAACACTGGGCAGCAGCGATGTGGCCATGAGCACTTCTGCCTCCTTCAGAAGCATTGAGGGAAAGGTGAGGAAGGTCTCCAGAAGAACATGGGGGAAATCTGATATGTCTGTTTGAGCCAGAAAAACAACTATTTTACCCCAATTATTGGAGGCTGTGGTCTGTCAGGTGCAAAGGGTCAGGCTATTCCCATTCTTTCCCTCCCATCGCACCCCAAACCATTCAGGTTCCTCAGTCCCTGGGATCTGGGGTCAACAATGGGTTAACATGAGCTCCATAAGGCACGTAGCACCACGGTTATTTTTATAAAGTGAGCATCAGCTGAGCGAGTTCTGGAGACAGTGCTGGAAGCCAGGGAATGTTAACTCGGCAGGAACAACAAACAGAGCTTATCGCCCCGCTCCCCTGCCGAGGTCGAGTCCATTCCAGGCTTTGTTGGGAAAGGGGCTGGTTCCTGGGATGTGGCACTGCCACACGCCTCCTGATCTGTAGGTAATTAAAAGTCATTAAGTGAGGTCCTGCAGTGGGAACTGCGTTGGCCCATGTGCTTTGTCCCCGCATTGGTTAATTAAGCAGTCTTGGGGCCGTTTCCCAAAGTAAGCTGCAGGTCCTACGATGGCCCTAGTTCAGGACATTTATGTACCTCCCAAAAAACTATTAAAGCATTGGCATCAGGGTGGCATGCTCAGCTTGCCAACCAGGATCCAGGGCTGCTACAGCACAGCTTCACCAGCCCAAGCCCCCATGGGCTCCTGGTATAGCAGCACTGCACCCTAGGGTCTCATCCAGGTTGGATGGGGCCCTGAGCAGCCTGGTCTGGTATTAAATGGGGAGGTTGGTGGCCCTGCTTGTGGCAGAGGGGTTGGAGATTCATAATCCTTGAGGTCCCTTCCAACCTGGACCATTCTGTGATTCAGACTGGATGCAGTCCTGGATGGCCATGGGATGAGGACATGGGAGAAACAAAGTGCCCCACTACACTTTCACTGGCATTTCCAGAGATTCCCACAGTGCCTTTCCCATCCTCTGTATCTCCTTTGCCCCCCTTTACCTTCTTAAAGCCATCTCATTCATGCAGCCAACAGTGTGCTGCCATGCTTCAAGGGGTGGTTCTCTTCCTGCTGAAATTTCTGGGCTCTTGGCTTTGGCCTGATTCTTTGGAGCAGCCTTTTGGCTGGATTGAGACACAGTGTGTTTAGCTGTGGCTTTTCTGCAGGAAGACATGGCCAAAAGGGAACCTAACTGAGGATTCCGAAGAAGCTGCCCTAAAGGAGAGCTTTTTGTCCTCTAGGACCCCCAGACCCTTCTCTGCAGGGCTGCTCTCAGTGAGTTCTTCTCCCAGTTCTTTTCCCAGTTCATTGAATAATAGAATGGCTTGCGTTGGAAGGGACCTCAAAGATCATTTAGTTCCAATCCCTTTCTCAATTCTCCTGTTCTTCTCCAAGTTCTCTTCCCAGTTCTCCCAGTTATTCTTGCATCCTGGCAGGGAGAAGAGAAAAGAGGTGCAGGAAGAATGAACTTCCTGAAGTGCAGAAAAAATGAACAAGTCTTTTACAGTGAGGGTGGTGGTGAGGCACTGGAACAGGTTGCCCAGAGATGTGGGGGATGCCCCATCACTGGAGGCTACATCAGGCCCTGGGCAACCTGATGGAGCTGTGCATGTCCTTGTTCATTGCAGGGGAGTTGGATTAGATGATTTTAAAGGTCCCTTCCAACTCTAAGGACTCTCTGATTCTATAATTCTGAGTGTTGATTGCTTGCGCCCGAAAAGCAGCTATTATTTTAAACCTTTCCATTACAGTCAATTAGAACTAATGAATCAATCAATGGAGTGTGACTTTTGAAAACCTGCAGATCACAAGTCCTATTTCATTTCTGAGGACAGAGCTGTAAGAGCTTACTGTGCGAGTTGGGGGAGGCTTTGTTCCTTGTTTCATTCAGCCATTCCCCCCAGGCCAACCAAGGGACAATGGCAAATAGGTTCAGATGAGAAGGATGAGCTGCTCTCAGCCTTTGGCCTCTCTCATAGAACAGGGATGTAAAGCTGAGAGCTCAACAGAAAGGCTGGAACCACCCGCTTGAGGATGTGATTTTTGGCCATCATCAAATCATTGGTCCCCAATGGCACATGGATACCAATGAGGAGATGTCCAGTGGAGGGACGGGAGCCCATGAGCTCCAGGACTCCTCGCTTTGTTGCTGTTGGCTGCACAGCAGCTTGCTGGAATGCATTTCACTGTCTGGACTTCATTGCATTATGCAAGAAACCCGTGTAATTTTAGAATTACAAAAAATATACAGTCCACGTTTCCTCCCATTGATGGAGACCTTTTGTGTTTGTGTAAAGGGGACTATCTGCCAGGGAGGAATGCATAAAGGTGAAAGCAGAAGGCACAGTTGTCAGCAGAGCATTTCCGTTCTCTCCTCCCATCTTTTTCACCTGGTTAAATTTAACACCAAACCCTTGCTGAAATTTCAAATATTCGGGAAGCCCTTTGCTGATAAATGCCAAGCAAATCCTAAATAAAACAGCTGAGAAGGTGGCCAGAAAATCATATTTGGTACTGTAATCATTGGAGGTATGTGGATGGATGAGAAAAGAGCAGAGAAATGACAGAACAGCAAGGAGGAATCGGAGATTGCAGCTGCATCACGGTGTGGTGGGTTGGAGATCGCCCTCCCATGTGGGCTCAGAGCAGAGCCTGCTGTTGAGGAGTTTAATTAAAAAAGTAAAAATGTGCCACAGCCCAGCCCAGGAAGAGTGCTGTGCTCCCCTCTGGGGGCATGCGGGGAGGGAGCAGCCGTTCCTACAGCTCCCTGGATTATTTTCAGCTTGAGCCGTATTTCACTTGATTGTTTTTCTTTCTATTTAAGGGGCAGGGGAAAGAAGGGGGTGTGACTATAAAAGGAGATTGGAGCATAATTCTTCACTGTTGTATTGGCTTGGCTTGGTGTGACTGCACCAGACTTGTGCAATACCGTGAGGGTAACGCAGATGTAATGAAACAGCGTGCAGCGTCCTACGTGCCATCAGTGGGGCAGTTTTTCTCCTCCCTCTCTGTGTTCTCCTGATGTGCCCTTGCTCTCCCCAGCCGCTCAGCAGAATGTTTTTCTGCTGCAGAAATCCACGTCTGAGCTCTCTGTGGAGCCTGCGAGGATCCTGCAGCACCGTCCCTTTGGGATGCCCCGGGGCTCTCTGAGCTGTTCCCCCCTGTGGGAAATACAAACAACACCCCAACGCAGAGCTGGCTTCGCATTTCCCTCCCCCTGTCCTTCTGACCTTGCTGTCTGTGCGACTGAGACCAAAACAAGGAGACCACACAGGAGACAGCAGCAGGGCTAGGGCTGTTCTGTCCTTCCCTACGCATGTGGATGTCGACCCCACAGACCAGGACAGTGATAGCTCATAGCTCTGGTACCGAGCTGCTTTCCCTTTCCAGGCAAGAAATATGCACGGGAGAATGAGTCTTTTTGGAATAATATTTGTTCTGAAGTCAGCTCCTCTGGGAGTTTGCACATAACCCAGTGCTGGATCCCGGGCCCAGCAAAGCCCATCATTATACAAGCATTGCACAATGCTTGGTGGAGAGCTGCTAAATACATGTCTTGTTCCACTGATATCTGAGGGTTGCCAAATACTTCGTGAGCATTTACCAGTAAGGTCCTGTTATTCAGAGTAAGCTGAATTAGGCATTTATCCACAGATCTGAGGGACTTCTCCCTGTGTGGCCACGTTCCTCCTGCAAGCCACCAGGTGTGGTCCAGCTCTGCGCTGAATCCCTGGAGCCTCCCCTTGGCTCATCCTGCTGATGGCAGCCCTACATGGAAAACTTCAGTTTGGAGAAGAGCAGCATCTTATGCTGAACAGGGCGGGGGGGAGAAGAAGCCAGCAGTGCTGCAGTTAGTACAAGTGTCAAAGCAACATTTCCCTTGCACAGCTGGGGAGCAAGCGTGCCTCAGCAGCACAGCACCCATCTCCTTGGTGCCTGGCGTTAGCACGCTTTGAGGAAGTGGTGTTTTATGGGCCCCTCCAGAGCAGTGGGGACTTGTGGAAAGTCTCTGTCAGTGCCACTTTGTTGAGCTATAGTGACATCCAGTGGCTGTTCCCAACGGACCTCTGCAGGCTGAGTTTTTGTTTATCCAGCCCTGCTGCACATCTGGCGTGGGAAATGCAGGTTTTCTCAGTGCAGAGCAGAGGATGAGCCAGCAGCTTGCTACTGACCTCATAAAGCATCTGCTGGCTCTTTGAGCAGAAGAGAGCTACTCTGTGGGCTATGGGCTACTCTATGGGATACTGTATTTTAAATTCTTCACAGTTTGCTTTCTTAGATATTCCATGGTTTACGATCTCTTATTGCCAAAGCATCCCAGATAGATTTGATCAAAATAAGGGAAAAGCCACTGAGATTCTTTCTTTTTTAATTGAAGCCCTGTCTTGCTAATACTTAAATGTTACATAATTTAGACAGGACAGACCTGACATATTGGCAGATTGTGTTTTGGTAGCTGTGAATGTTATATGGGCACCACTGCAACAAACAGTGGTAAAAAGCACATCAAAGGATGATGGTGCTGCTGATATCCATGTCTAGTAAAGACCTTTCTCTGTGTTCCTGAAGGAGCAGAGGCTGTGTGATGGTGTACAGCAGTAGTAGGGGCTGATGGCAGAGTGCTGGCACAGCAATGGTTGGGCATAAAATTTGGGCAGAGCAGTAGTGGGATCCTAATGGTGGGATTCATGGGTTGAAGACAATGAAACCACCAGGGGGAGAGCTGGAGCGGAGGACAAGGCTGAAGTACAAGGCGATTAATCAAGGAAATAACTGGGTCTTCTTTCCTTTTGTCCCATGAGTTCTTTGGAGCAGGTTTAGCACAAACCCACCTCTGTTTGTCTTACACTTCTTGTTTCGTGTTTGTCTGTCTTGCAGGAACCAGTGAAGACCTATTCCAGGACTCTGAGGGGCGGGAGGGATCCGAGCCTATTGAGGAACACCAGTTTTCAGACCTAGAGGAATCTGACGACGATGATGACAATGAAGATGATGAAGACGAGGAGGAAGAGGAGAGCCAAGATGAACCACCTTTAAAGCTGCCGGAAGCCAAACACCCCGCCCCATTGATGCACTCTTCAGGTGGCTCTCCAGCTTCTCAAGAGGAAAGCACAGAAGCAGCATCGTCCTTAGCCCAAGAAATTGCTTCCAGCAGCCAAAAAGTCGGTGAAGGCCAGCAGGGCTCCTCCTGCGGGCTGGAAACCAGGTGGTCAGCAGACAGCAGCGACATCGCCGTGTGCCACAGCACCCTGAGTCTCCACAGACCAGCTCTGACTTCCACCGAACAATTGGCTTCCGCTGAAAGAGAGTCTGTCACCAGGCCACCCATGTCCCTAGCCATGGAACTGTCAGCCTCAAAAGACACCTCCCCAAGGAAAAGGTGGTCTCCGAGCCAGGACTCCAGCAGAGCTGGCGGCAGCAGCAGACCAATGCTAGCGAGAAAGCACCTGTTAACCAAAAATGAAACTTCACCCAAACGGTTTTCACCCACCGGGGAAATGTCTCCTCTGAGGTGCCTGTCCCCAGGGAGGGGGCTGTCCCCATGTCCACGTGTCTCTCCCAGGAGGGAGGCATCCCCCCTGCGGTGCGTGTCGCCGAGGCTCGAGCTGTCACCCAGCAGGCATCTGTCCCCCAGGAGAGAGCTGTCCTCTAGAGCGTACCTTCCTCCGGAGGGAGAGGCCTCATCTCCCAGCAGAGAGATGCCATCGGGCAGGTATTTATCGCTGAAGAAAACCTTGGCCCCGAGCTGCTCGGAGGCACCCAGGTACTCATCCCCTGGCAAGGAGGACGCGCCTGGGACGAGCAGATCAGCAGCAGATGACAAAATTCAAAGCTCGTATCAAGCCCAGCATGGAGTATTATCTTCGATGCCTCTACCTCACAGGTTCTTTGGCAAAAATGTACAGCTCTATGAATCCAAGCTGGTAAGTCCAAGCCCCTCTTTCCCCTTAGTATGTGCTGTGGTGTGATTTTAATTGAGTGTTGCAATGCAGAAGTGCAAAAGTGACTGTAAATACAAATACAAATACTGTAAATACAGGGAAAAGTGAGAGCGAGCACAAATGGTTTGCACCTATTGGTCTGCCCGTCTCAGCTGAGGGGAAATGAAGTTGTCTCCTCTTCAACCCAGAGCAGCTCACCCTGACCAACCCATTCTTGCTTTTCCTGCTGACACAAGCACTAAGGATGTGCGCTTAATAAAACTTGTCAAAGTTTTAAAGAGATCTTTTTCTTGGGAGTTTCGGACCCATTTCTTAGATTTCACCATTTAAAGTGAAACTCTACTCATTTTGCTATTGTCAGTGTCCTGAACCAGATTTGAGCTAGGCAAGGGTCTCTCACACCTTGATGCTTTCTCCTGGGCTACGTAGGCATGCAGCCCACTGTTAGATGAACTGCTGAGGAATGTTGGTTTGGACATCTCTGGTTCTATCTCACCACTCCAGCACAGAGAGGTTCTTCCCACTGCATCCAGAATATCATTTAATCTCTCTGTTGGACATGTCACATCCTATGGGTAAGAGAAAATTGCCTGTTGCTCCCACTGCTACAGGCAAATTAGACATTGGGTCTTGTGGAGCGCTGAGAGATCTCCCATTCCTGCTGAGGTGCCTGGCTCTCCCGTAATTTGTGCTGATGAACATGAGATCCTGCCCTGGAGGACTCATCACGCAGATGCTGACTCAGGTGTTCCCCAAAAAAGCCCCGTTGCACCATTTGCCTTTCTGTCATGTCCAGAACAGTGGATCATCTCTTGGTGCTGCCTCCCTTCTGTTTCCCTCTATGAGTGTTTGCCTTACTTTCCCAGAGACCATCAGTTATTTTAGGCCCAAATTTTTGCCCACTTGAACGCTATTTCCTCAGTTCTCAACTGCCTTTTGGGGTGAACCTCAAGGCTGTGAAAACCACATTCCTTCTGCTCTGAAACATCTGCTAGGAAAACTACTCACCGGTGTCCTTTAAGCTCCCTAGGTGCCCAAAGGAGGCAGTAGCACCTATTCCTGCTTACCTGCCCAATCTCACCTTTTTACTTACTCTAACTTACCTTTCTGCTCATTGTTCTGCTTCTTTCAGAGCTGGGTTCATCAGATCCACATCAGACCCCCTGTGCTCCAATCTAGTGTCCTTTGTGGGAATGGTATTCGTCATTTAAAAATGTAAAAATGATCTTAGCTGGGGCATAAGGCTTTTGTCCAGATCTGTGCATTGGGTCTCACTGTGGCTGTGCCTCTTCCCAAAGGCTCCTGCTACAGGTCATCTCTCCCCTTGTTTGCTGTTGCACCAGAGGGATTTACTTGGGGTTTCCCAGCATCCCTACAGCAGTTCTGCCAAAACTTTGTGTGGATAAGTGTCATTGAGCAAGCATTGGGGCTGGTAAATGCTGACTAACTCATTGCTTCCACCTTCTGTGGCTCTTGTTTTCTTCCTTTCTCTTTTGCTGCCTTCCTCTGCTGCCTTATCACAGAGATCCAGCTTGCAGGTCAGGCAGTTTTCCATAACTCCACAAAGGATTCCTCCAGTGTATCCTTAAATCCCATAACCCCATCTTTACAGAAAATTTATTTCATTTTCTGTTGCTTCCTCTTTCTGGGAGCTCTGTTTAGGGGTTTAGTTATAACCTCATCACTAATTAATCCATTTCTGTTTAGCCACATATCTCTCCATGATGTACATTAGGAAACTATGTGAAGCACCGGTTGGAGAAAAAGGAAAAGGTAAATTGGTAGGGTGCTAACCTTGGTTTCTGCAGACCACACCATGAGGGTGGTGGTGGGGACCTTTGATGGGAATGCTTTGTGCCAGACCAGAGTTAATGCTCTCAGTGCAAAATATCCTTGCAGTTAGCAGCTGTGAGGATGTAACACTGTTTTAAGGAAAAACATGAAAAATGGGTAACAATGGTTTGGGCACTGAGGTAATCCATGATAGAATGCAAGGATGCAAGGAGTGTTAACATCTTCTGATGGGATTTTGGAGGTGACTGATAATGACTGAACTCCTGGGCATGTGCTCCAACAGGCTGTGTGCCCGCTTGTACCCAGAAGGCAAACACTGTGGGTTGTCTTGCTCCTATACCTTAAGGGTTTGGGAGCCCAAGCCATCCTGGATTGATTGATCTCTCACCAAATTAGAATAAAATGTGCACAGAATCAATCCTTATACTGAGCATTAATGATGCTAGTGCCGTACCTTATGCGTTGCTCTGATTCGGCCGTTTCTTCTTCCCCATTTGGTGCAGAAGGTAGAACCCAGGAGCCCACCACGCTCACCCGGCACCATGCAGCCCATCTGCTTCAGACCTTTGCAGGCACCTCACGAAATTCACGCCCACAGCCGAGGAGAAGAGAATGTCTTCAGCCACCTCCCACTGCACTCGCAGCAGCTCTCAAGGACCCCGTACCCCATGATTCCCATCGGGGGCATCCAGATGGTCCAGGCCAGGCCAAGCGCCCATCCCAGCCTGGTGCCCAGCTCCATAATGTCCCTGCCAGGGGGACACTTTTCACCTGGTGGCAGTAGCTTTGAGGAGCCATGGGTGCCACGGGAACCTTCATCTGCATCAGTTTCCCCGGTGGCAAAAGTTTCCAAATACGCGCTGTTCCCAGAGCCTACAAGCACTGAGTGCTTGGAGGAGAAAATGAGGACTAGTGAGCTTAAGCAAAAGCCAGACCCGGAGGAATACAGGGTAAAAGTGTTTGCTGAGCCCAGCCCTGCGGAGCAACCGGGCCGCTCGGCATCCCCAGCCAACCCCAGCACCACCCGCCAGCCCTCTCCAAAGCCTTCGACGAGCGGGGACGACCCCTTGACTAACCCGGGCGAGAAGCAATGTGGCAGCTCGAGCAGCCCTTTGGAATCACCACACTGCACTTTCACCTCCGAGCTCCCATCTCCGCCGCCGCCCCGCAGCCCGCAGCCCTCCGGAGAGCCCCACAGAGCCCCCAGGAGTCCCCACGCAGAGCCCGCAGGCGTAGGTCACGCTCAGACAGAGGCGGACGACAGCACGGGCAGTGCTTAAGCCCCCGCCATCTGTTCCACCTTTAGGCTTCCTATGTAAAATCAACAGACATTTTCAACACTATTTCCTTTAGTATAATCATCGCTATACGAAGCACTCTAGTGAATGACCAAACCCATGGAAGTTTCCTGGTTTTCTTTGTCCCGGTCTGGTATTATCTCCACATGTATGCAGTTACTTGTGCCTTTTTCTATACCTTTTGTTGCTTGAAATGTACAAAAATGTTTGAGGCTGTGAATATTTTTTTAGAGTTTTTTGGAAAGGGGTTTGTTAGACCTTGTCTTTTTTGCCATTGAGGTGTGCGTTCTTATGGGCCTGAGAGATGCAGAAGGGAAAGGGTTAAGCATTTTAAGAGGAAGAAGATGCACTGAAAACAAAAAGAAAAGAAAAACTTTTTTTTTAAATATTGATTCAATGATTAAAAAGAAAACCAAACCCTCACTCCTGTGTACAGAAGTTTATGATTCGTATTTATTACATGCTTTATTTAATTCTCGCAAAGTGCTTGTTGGTTTTTTTTCCTTGCATCCCTCTGATTGCCTATGGTTGTGCTTTAAACACTTGAGACTGCTTTACATTTGAGAAACGTGTTTACCCTGAACTTGTAAATGAAGCTAGCACTTCCTCAAGGAGGGGGAGGCTGTTCGCAGCGAGAGAAATTGTCGCTCCGAGAGAAAAGCTCATCGGGAACATCTCTCCCTCCTGCAGAACATCAAAGCACTTTTTTTTTTTAATTCAAAAAAAAAAAAAAAAAAAAAAAAAAAAAAAAAAAAAA